>NW_024426663.1:26597263-26604063 GCF_017311325.1 Ursus maritimus | reverse complement strand
TCCACTCTCTTAGACCTACGGGCGTTGTCCGAAAGGATTTAAGCAGGAGGCTGGTAAGATTTCCTTCTTCTGGAAAACAGGCAAAGCACGGCTCAAAAATAAGTCAGAGAGGAACTGTTTATTGATCAGCTACTATGTGCAAGGATCTGACAGGTAGGTAGCTTCCCATACTTGAAGATTTTTGCCATCGGCTGGGAAGACGGTGCAAACATAGTGGGCAGTCCCTTAACAGGACAGGAGCTACAGGACAGCTGAGTTCACCGACAGGTGTCCAACACCTGTGCAGCACACGTGGACATGGATGAGCAGCCCAGGAGTGCTGTGGAAGCGCAGAGAGCAAGCAGTCAACTCGGGCTAGGGGGACACAGAGAAGTTTCTTGCAGACTGAGGCACCAGGCTCTGCCTCAGTCACGGGGAAGACGGACAGTAAAGTCCAGACTGGAGGGGCGGTAGGAAGCGATACTTAGCCAAACCGTAATAACTGTACCAAATCAAATGTGTATGGTTTATTGCAATAGCACAAAAGCACAAGAAGTAAACTGATTTTATTTATTTAAAAATTTTTAATCTAAATTCAATTTAGTTAACGTATAGTGTGTTATTTGTTTCAGGGGTAGAATTTAGTGATTCATCAGTCATGTAACACCCAGTGCTTATTACATCACGTGCCCCCCTTCATGCCCATCACCCAGTCACCCCAGACCCCCACACCTCTCCTCCAGCAACCCTCAGTTTGTTTCCCATGATTAAGAGTCTTATGGTTTGCCTCCCTCTGTTTTGATATTTTAAAACACATTTTATATAGTATATATTTTGTATATCTGTATTAGAATGTGTTAGATATATGGTGTGTGTGTGTGTGTATATATATATATACACATAATAATAGATATATCAGAGAGCTCAGTACGGAGCTCTAGAGCTCTCAACCTGAAAGTCTGTCTGGTGCACTGTGTCCAGGGTGTTCTGGGCCCCATGACAGTCCCTGAATGTGTGTGTACATGTGCTGTGTGAGCTTTCATAAAATTCCCAAGGAGTTTTTTTAGTTGACATTTGCCTCTTTCCCCCAAAGTCAGTCCGGATCCCACTCCCAGGGAACGCTGGCCACTGGGTGTCCTAAGGCTGAGGGAAGTTGGCTTCCAAATTTCTCCGTTGCCTGTGCTCCTGGGCCCGTCCTTGCAGTCTTCTGACTGGCCCGGTTCTCCGGCCTCACATCCCCCACTGCGCCCACTCAGCTGACACGAGCATTCTCGTGTGGACCCTGGCAAGCCGCAGTGTGGCTTCCTATCCCAGCAAGAAGCGCAGAATGCATTTATTAAATAACGCTACTGAGAGCCTACCAAGTGCCAAGGCCTGTGCTAGGCAATGGTGATACAACAGTGAGCAAAGAGACCAAGTCCCTTCCTTTGGGGGCTTATCGTTTATTTGGGGGAGATGGTCAGTAAACAAAGCAGATAAAACAGTGAGAGATGGGAATGAGTTTCAAGAAGGAAACAAACAGGGTATTATTCAGAGAAACTGGGATTGATGCCTAATTTCAAGCAAGCAGTCAGGCAAAAAGAACAGCAGAAGCCAAAGCCTTAAAGTGGAGCCCTCTCCCCTCCTAAGGGTGAGGCCTTTGTCCCTGGAGAAGCACCGCAGCTGCTCCAGCCCCTCGTCTCCTCTCTCCAACCATCTCCTCACAGGACAATATGTTATGCCAATGCTTGGGGCATGGAGAGAATCAAAAAAATTAAAAAGCTTTGCAAGGAGGCGTCAGATTTCTTTATGCTTCAAACTTTTGTCCTGGTGGTTTCACAAGATAGACTGACTTACAGAACCACCATGTTCGGAAACTAGGCAAAGCCAAATACTGACCACTTTGGAGGGCATGGGTTATCTCTTAGATACCTTTTTCCAGCTTGACTTATTTATGCCACAGGTTACCCACCATCTTACCACCTATGCAAATAACGAATCCAGCCTCTTGGAAGCAGGGGCTTCACCTGCACAGAGTGCTTATGTAATAGTTGGGGCCTCCCGGGTGACAGAGTCTGTAAGACAAAGCGGTGTTCTGCCTGTTGCAGCTTTTCAAAGACGAACTTTTAAGGCACAACAGAGATTTCATCTAGTCACGAGGAGAAATGGTTTTATCGCAAGCCTGGCTCTGGGTCTTTGGGGAGCAGCTGCTCCCCGGGTCCCTAGGCTGTTTGATGAGACCTTTAGCTCAGTCTCACTCTCAAGTTTATCGACTGGGATCTCAGCAGTGAAATTCAATGTTTCTGTGTGTCCTGAAAAGAGAGCCATGTAGAGTCAAGGAAGTCACCAAAGCTTTGAGTCTGTGTCAACTCTCTAGGAGGAATGCAAGCAAGAGCACTGACGATTTTCAGCTCCAGGACTGCTTAGCTTGCTGCAGCCCAAGCCTCCGCAGGGTTACTGACAGGAATCCTATGTCGTGGCTCAGACAAGAGTACAACGTTGGAACTCTTGCATGTAAATTAATGTTATTTCCAGAAACCAAATAGAGCTATGACATTTCAAACATGAATATTTGGAGTCCGACACCCAGCTACACAACACTGTCACGGAAAGACAACACTGTCACTTCCTCCTGACTCTGCTTAAGATCGGTCTTCTCAGACTCTGATGTGAACGCGTAACAGTGCCCAAGCAAATTAAGGAAAGACAAATAAAGATCAAGACATCCGAGTCAAGCTCAGGAACAAATGGATTTCTTAGTCTGAACTGTCCTGGCTTACTTTTTGGCCCTTATATTTTCTGGAAAGAATTTAGAAAAAGCTTCCTTTTACTTTGCTGAGTTCTACGATAAACCTCAGATGACCTCATTACCTTTCTGCTCAGGAAGGAGACTGGAGGGTGTGGACGCAGCTAAAACAGAGCCGAAAGATGTACATGAGTGCTGCCTGCCACCCGCAAGGGCCAGCAAGTACCAGTGCAGTTCTCCGAGGAGCCCTCGCTTACTCTCGGAAGGAGACCAACAACAGCCCCCAGATGAGATTCATGTTGGGCCAGCAGTCCAAGTCCCTAGGACAACTTTAAGAAATGGCCCATTTATTTTGTCTGAGGACTACTAATGTCTGTTGTCTTTAAGACTTAGGGAATTAGCACAGAAGAAAGGCTCTCTGATAATCTGATGTCCTGGGCTAGTGCAGAAAAATAACGTCCTAAATTTTTTCAAGGAATCTGGTGCTTTTGGTTGAGATATTCAAGTTTCTCCCTAGTATTGCTCAAACAGATGTTACATAGAGACTTCTAGGTGGAGATTCTGGAAGCATAAAGTTCATAGACTGATCCCAGTTCCCAAAATACAATCAAGGAAGAGAGTGGACCTCAAAAGGCTGCTCTTAGAATTGTGTGTAAAGCCATGCCATACTCACCTTATTAAAAGTCTATCTTCCACTGGGTGGCCCAGGTTTTCAGGCAGCCATACACATCGGTGGGCTCTTTGCTGGTGCTAAGCTTGGAGGATCTTGAAACAGTCCTTGGAACCTTCTAAATATTAGGGAAGAAAATCCCACACTTCCTGTATTTGGGCATCACAGAGATGAACATAATGAGAGAGTACTTAGAGTGACCTTTTGTTCCTCACTCAACAACCCCCATTAAATAGCTCCCTGCTTTTTTTTTCTCTGTCATTATCACACCCATTTTATTTTATTATTTTTTATAATTTTTTATTATGTTAGTCACCATACAGTACATCCCTAGTTTTTGATGTAAATTTCCATGATTCATTACTTGCATATAACACCCAGTGCACCATGCAATACGTGCCCTCCTTAATACCCATCACCAGCCTATCCCAATACGCCACCCCCCTCCCCTCTGAAGCCCTCAGTTTGTTTCCCAGTGTCCACAGTCTCCCGTGGTTCATTCCCCCTTCTGTTTACCCCCCTTCATTCTTCCCTTCCTTCTCCTACCAATCTTCCTATTTCTTATGTTCTATAAATGAGTGAAACCATATGATAATTGTCTTTCTCTGCTTGACGTATTTCACTTAGCATAATCTCCTCCAGTCCCATCCATGTTGCTGCAAATGTTGAGAAATTGTTCTTTCTGATGGCTGAGTAATATTCCATCGTGTATATGGACCACATCTTCTTAATCCAGTCATCTGTTGAAGGGCATCTCGGCTCCTTCCACGATTTAGCTATTGTGGACCATGTTGCTATGAACATTGGGGTGCATATGGCTCTTCTCTTCACTTTGTCTGTATCTTTGGGGTAAATACCCAGAAGTGCAATGGCTGGATCATCGGGTAGCTCAATTTTTAACTTTTTAAGGGATCTCCACACTGTTTTCCAAAGTGGCTGTACCAACTTGCATTCCCACCAACAGTGTAAGAGGGATCCCCTTTCTCCACATCATCTCCAACATTTGTTGTTTCCTGCCTTGTCCATTTTTGCCATTCTAGCTGGCGTAAGGTGGTATCTCATTGTGGTTTTGATTTGAATTTCCCTGATGGCTAATGATTTTGAACATTTTTTTCATGTGTCTGTTAGCCATTTGTATGTCTTCATTGGAAAAGTGTCTGTTCATATCTTCTGCCCATTTTTTGATTTGATTATTTGTTTCCCGTGTATTGAGTTTGAGAAGTTCTATGTAGATCTTGGATACTAATCTTTTATCTGTAGTGTCATTTGCAAATATCTTCTCCCATTCCGTGGGCTGCCTCTTAGTTTTTTTGACTGTTTCCTTGGCTGTGCAGAAGCTTTTTATCTTGATGAAGTCCCACAAGTTCATTTTATCTTTTGTTTCTCTTGCCTTTGGAGATGTGTCATGAAAAAAGTTGCTGTGGCCAATGTCAAAGAGGTTGCAGCCTATGTTCTCCTCTAGGATTTTGATGGATTCCTGTCTCACATCGAGGTCTTTCATCCATTTGGAGTTTATCTTTGTGTATGGTGTGAGAGAGTGGTCAAGTTTCATTCTTTTGCATGTAGCTGTCCAATTTTCCCAGCACCATTTATTGAAGAGATTGTCTTTTTTCCACTGGATGTTTTTTCCTGCTTTCAAAGATTAGTTGCCCAAAGAGCCGAGGGTCCATTTCTGGGTTCTCTGTTCTGTTCCATTGGTCTATGTGTCTGTTTTTGTGCCAGTATCATGCTGTCTTTGTGATCACAGCTTTGTAGTATAGTTTGAAATCCGGCAACGTGACGCCCCCAGCTTTGTTTTTCCTTTTCAACAGTTCCTTGGCGATTCGGGGGCTTTTCTGGTTCCACACAAATTTAAGGGCTGTTTGTTCCAGTTCGTTGAAAAGTGTCATTGGTATTTTGATCGGGATAGCATTGAAAGTGTAGATTGCTCTGGGTAGCATGGACATTTTAACTATGTTAATTCTTCCGATCCATGAGCATGGAATATTTTTCTATCTTTTTGTGTCTTCCTCAATGTCTATCAAGAGTGATTTGTAGTTTCTAGAATATAGATCCTTTACGTCTCCAGTTAATTCCAAGATAACGTATGATTTTTGGTGCTATTGTAAATGGAACGGATTCCCTAATTTCTCTTTCTTCAGTCTCATTGTTCGTGTATAGAAATGCAACTGATTTCTAAGCATTGATTTTGTATCCCGCCACATTACTGAATTGCTCTATAACTTCTAGTAGTTTGGGGGTGGAATCTTGGGTTTTCCATATAGAGTATCATGTCATCTGTGAAGAGAGACAGTTTGACTTCTTCTTTGCTTATTTGGATACATTTATCCCTTTTTGTTGTCTGATTGCTGTTGCAAGGACTTCTAGTACTATGTTGAATAATAGTGGCGAGAGTGGGCAACCTTGTGTTCCTGATCTTAAGGGAAAGGCTTTCAGCTTTTCCCCATTGAGAATGATATTCGCTGTAGGCTTTTCATAGATGGTTTTTATGAAATTGAGGAATGTACCCTCTATCCCTACACTTTGAAGGGTTTTAATCAGGAAAGGATGCTGTATTTTGTCCAAAAAAATGCATAAAATAGAGTAGAATTGCATTAGCTTCAATAAAAAATTCAATTTCATAAAAAATAAAAATAAAAAAGGAGAGGTGGATACCAGACAAAGATGGCCAATGTCTGCTGTACATACTATCTTCAATGGCATCTTAAATTTCAACACACACTATTATATACAAGCTTATTATAGGGACACCTTGGTGGCTCAGTCATTAAGCGTCTGCCTTCGGCTCCGGGCGTGATCCTGGCGTTCTAGGATCGAGCCCCACATCGGGCTCCTCTGCTATGAGCTTGCTTCTTCCTCTCCCGCTCCCCCTGCTTGTGTTCCCTTTCTTGCTGGCTGTCTCTCTCTGTCAAATAAATAAATAAAATCTTAAAATAAATAAAAAAATAAAAGCTTGTTATATTATGGACTTACAGGGTGGTGGGGTTAAGTGACTTGCTTAATTATGTAATTATTTGCTCATTCATTTATTGATCTCTCTTGTGTGTCTACAATTAAACAAGAGGCCTTGGTTAAGTTAAAAAATAAATAGATAAAATAAAATAAAAAGCTCCCTGCTGGGTGATGCTATGGATTAACTGGGCCTTGGATCTCTGGATCTCTTGGATCTCTCAGCAGACACGGCAGGGGATCTATCTGGGCAGGTCCTTATCTTGATCTTCATTCTTTGTTGATACTGTATACATCTAAACAAGTACTTTTCCATATTTTATCTGCATCTCAGGCTGTCCTTCTAATGTCTGTTTCTTCCTAAAGTATATATTTTAGTGGTTGCTTTGTTAATGACCTACTCTTTATTTTCATTCTCATTTTTAAAAGCTAGTTCGACGCTTTGACTCTGCATTCCTCCTGTGTGCTTGCTGATCT
>NW_024426663.1:26571174-26597253 GCF_017311325.1 Ursus maritimus | reverse complement strand
GGTAGCATGGACATTTTAACTATGTTAATTCTTCCGATCCATGAGCATGGAATATTTTTCTATCTTTTTGTGTCTTCCTCAATGTCTATCAAGAGTGATTTGTAGTTTCTAGAATATAGATCCTTTACGTCTCCAGTTAATTCCAAGATAACGTATGATTTTTGGTGCTATTGTAAATGGAACGGATTCCCTAATTTCTCTTTCTTCAGTCTCATTGTTCGTGTATAGAAATGCAACTGATTTCTAAGCATTGATTTTGTATCCCGCCACATTACTGAATTGCTCTATAACTTCTAGTAGTTTGGGGGTGGAATCTTGGGTTTTCCATATAGAGTATCATGTCATCTGTGAAGAGAGACAGTTTGACTTCTTCTTTGCTTATTTGGATACATTTATCCCTTTTTGTTGTCTGATTGCTGTTGCAAGGACTTCTAGTACTATGTTGAATAATAGTGGCGAGAGTGGGCAACCTTGTGTTCCTGATCTTAAGGGAAAGGCTTTCAGCTTTTCCCCATTGAGAATGATATTCGCTGTAGGCTTTTCATAGATGGTTTTTATGAAATTGAGGAATGTACCCTCTATCCCTACACTTTGAAGGGTTTTAATCAGGAAAGGATGCTGTATTTTGTCCAAAAAAATGCATAAAATAGAGTAGAATTGCATTAGCTTCAATAAAAAATTCAATTTCATAAAAAATAAAAATAAAAAAGGAGAGGTGGATACCAGACAAAGATGGCCAATGTCTGCTGTACATACTATCTTCAATGGCATCTTAAATTTCAACACACACTATTATATACAAGCTTATTATAGGGACACCTTGGTGGCTCAGTCATTAAGCGTCTGCCTTCGGCTCCGGGCGTGATCCTGGCGTTCTAGGATCGAGCCCCACATCGGGCTCCTCTGCTATGAGCTTGCTTCTTCCTCTCCCGCTCCCCCTGCTTGTGTTCCCTTTCTTGCTGGCTGTCTCTCTCTGTCAAATAAATAAATAAAATCTTAAAATAAATAAAAAAATAAAAGCTTGTTATATTATGGACTTACAGGGTGGTGGGGTTAAGTGACTTGCTTAATTATGTAATTATTTGCTCATTCATTTATTGATCTCTCTTGTGTGTCTACAATTAAACAAGAGGCCTTGGTTAAGTTAAAAAATAAATAGATAAAATAAAATAAAAAGCTCCCTGCTGGGTGATGCTATGGATTAACTGGGCCTTGGATCTCTGGATCTCTTGGATCTCTCAGCAGACACGGCAGGGGATCTATCTGGGCAGGTCCTTATCTTGATCTTCATTCTTTGTTGATACTGTATACATCTAAACAAGTACTTTTCCATATTTTATCTGCATCTCAGGCTGTCCTTCTAATGTCTGTTTCTTCCTAAAGTATATATTTTAGTGGTTGCTTTGTTAATGACCTACTCTTTATTTTCATTCTCATTTTTAAAAGCTAGTTCGACGCTTTGACTCTGCATTCCTCCTGTGTGCTTGCTGATCTTTGAGAGCTTGTTGCTTGATCTCCAGCTGTAGGAAACCAGAGACTAAACTGCGTATACTGTCCTTAGAGAGGATTTGATTCTGCTTCTGCTGGGAGCCAGGGGTTGGGGGTCCGCTGACCTTGGACCACTTTACCTCTCAGGAGGCCTAGCTCACTAGGGGAGTCACAGACGGAGCTCCCCACCTCACTGCTGGTATCCTGACCTTAGTGTTCAGATGGACATCTGTCCTCAAGAGAACCCAACCTCCTCTCTGTTACCCTGAGCTCTGCCCCTGGCTCATTTGCGGTGAGTGGTGTGGGAGGGTAGGACTCAGAGACTTCTCTGCTTCTTCCAATCCCAGGAAGCTGTCCTGTTCAGGCTCTCCTCACTGTGCAGTGAGGGGTCCAAAGGAGCACCCGGTCTGCCACAGAGCCAGCAGTGGAAATCCTCTGTGTTTATGTTTCCTGTATTCTTAACTGGAGAAAATGGCAGTGGGCTTCAGGCAGTTGGATATTCACAGTGTCCAGAACTACTGAGATTTCCCCAAGCAGTGTGCAGGGGCATGGGTGAGGAAGGAAGGCAGAGAGAGAGGCCGTGGCTCCTGCAGTTCTGTCTCTTGCCCCGTGGCCGCTGTGCTGCAGCTCACATCCACCCCAGGAGCTCGTCTAATCCAGTTTCTCGGCTTTCAGACACTCATCCAAGAGGAAGGATGGCCAGTGCCTTCTCGAAGTTGCTCACTGGCCGCAATGCTTCTCTGTTACTTGCTACCGTGGGCACCAGTGCCCTAACCACTGGGTACCTGCTGAACCGGCAGAACGTGTGCGCCGAGGCCCGGGAGCATCATCGGCTGTTCCCGCCAAGGTGAGAACTCCCAGTGTCAGCCAGAAAAATGCTTTCCCCTGCCGGAAACTGTCAGCTAGGGCCCTCCCTTTTGCTTTTGAGAATGACTAAGTCAAACTGACAATCACCGTTGACACCCACGAAGCACAGGGACCTGTGGTGAATCCAAGGCAGTGCGGCGTCATCGTGCCTGCCCAGAGCTGGGGGTCTGGTTGAGTAGTAGTGGTACTACTAATGAACCACGGTCGAGCACTCTGATGTGTGTTAGGTGCCATACGTGGAGTATCTAGTTGATTCACCTTAGCATCCCTTTGTGACAAAACGGAGACTTTGAAAAACGAAGCAGTGCCCAAGTTCACAGGCCTTGTGCAGCCAAACGCAAACCCAAGGACCCTGATGCCAGACCCATGCTTCACTCAGGGCTGGCCCACTTTCTGCAAGACGATGTTGTAGGACTGATTTTAAGAATCAGCTTTAAAGGCCATTGCGGATGGAAAGTGGGGAAGTGGCATGAACGGACCCGATTTCTCAGCCCTTGGCTCCTCGCACACGCTGCCTAGAGCGGGCACGCAGTGCTGACTTTATGAGATTCCGTAGAGGCAGGTGTGGAGGAGACAGACGAGGAAGACTTGAGGTTTTTCTCAGAGATATTCATTGGCTCTTGTGGGAATCAAGATCTCTGAGGGAAATACCAACACCTCCCATGTACTCAGGAATTCCTGAAGTGAGATTACCTGTGTTTGAGCCTGTGGTCGTCCCGAATCCCCTGTTCTTCAGCCAGTACACATCCCAGTGTCAGCAGCTCACTTTGTTTCCCTCTGTGTGCTGTTCCACGGATACTTACTGACGCCCATTTCAATAGCCAGCCACTATTGTCAGCAAAGCAGACAGAGTCTGCTCTCCTGGAACTTGCACCATTGACAGAGGACAGATAAATAACTGAATTACTATGTAGCTCTACCTGCAGGTTTCTAGTCTCTCCACCACAGACCTAAGGGACCACAATGTGGTGGTTGCATTTTACCAGCACTTCTGGGTTTAAAAAAAAGTCTGCATGGGATTTCCATTCATTTTGTAATTTTCACCCTGTCTCCTCTTTCCAATAAGCCATGTTCTGTGGGCTCCTGCAGCCAGCATCATGGAATCCTTACGCAAGGCCAGGTCCTTGGGCTGTTCGGGGGACTGGTTGTTTGTCTTGTTTTTTTCTTTTTTAAATCTGGCTTACTTAAGTCATGACTCCTAGCCACAGGTCCCCCTGCCCACTGGCTAAAGAGAGCCTGGTGGCAGGATGGCCAGAAACAAAGCCCTTTCGTAGGCTGCTTCCCTCAGGCACTGCTCACTGAAAGCCTCTTTCCCCCACGTGCAGTGCAGACTACCCTGATCTGCGAAAGCACAACAACTGCATGGCCGAGTGCCTCACCCCGGCCATCTACGCCAAGCTGCGCAACAAGGCGACGCCCAATGGCTACACCCTGGACCAGTGTATCCAGACTGGAGTGGACAACCCTGGCCACCCCTTCATAAAGACTGTGGGCATGGTGGCTGGTGATGAGGAGTCCTATGAGGTAAAACGTGGCTGCTGATTCCGGGCGGGGGGATGCTCTGGGTGCCAGAGTCCTTTTCTTCTCTATGGGGCCTGCATTCACAAGGGGAAGCCAGCTTTAGCAGAACATCTGGAATGCTTTCTGGAACAAGGAGGTCTACAGCTTCCCAGGGACAAAGCGTCCTTTGCTGCTGCATTCCACCTCATGGTGGAATGGGTTACATAACAGAGCTCCCTGAGACTGTCAGGGGGATGAATTGGGACAGAAAAAAATAAAATCTTAATTTATTGGCGATAGGTATTCACCAATAAGACATTAGGAGATGGTGTGTTTGTGGCTAGACTTTACCGAGGAAGGAGGATGGTCTGTGTCTTTAGCTTGGGAATTACTGATTACACAGCCACTGTAGCCTAGATGACTGAGTTCACCAAGTCTCTCAGAGGAATCCCGTGATCCCCATGTCTTCACCCCTGGGGCAGCAGCACAGGGTGGTCTGCTGCTAGGGCAGCTCAGTCACCGTGCAGCCCTCCTCACAGAGCAACCGCTACGCCACGGCAAACTGCAGCGAGCTGAAGGCAGTTCCCTGGGAGAAGAGCCGTCAAGAGGAGGGAGGCTCCTCCTGAATGAACAGGGCTGGTAGTTCACTCATACAGCAGTGCGCTGCTCCGGGCTCCCTGGACCCAGTGTACTCCCCCACCCCTGGCCCACCCACTTCCCACAGCAACCAAAGGCAGCAGCTACTCTGTTGTGACTTCTCTTAACATTATTTTGCCTAAAGGACATGCCTGAAGTTTTTGTTTTAAAAAAATAGATTTTGCGCAAGATAGTTTGGGCTGGGGAACGACCTCACACGGTGAGAGGTCCTGGCTTTGCCCTGATGCTGCTGTGTACTTTTCTTGTAGTGCATCTGGTTTTCCATGAATTTATGATGTTTAAACTCTAGAACCTGATCGTCTCTTCTGACCACAAAACCATCTGTAGCAGCTTCTGCTCTGGTAGCTTCTAAAGAACTCTTGGGGAAAACCGTCAAATCCTGAAACACAAGATTTTCTTGCTCAGTCTCATGGCAGTAAGCTGGGCACAGTCACTAGGGAGGTGGCCTGTTGTTATTTGTTAACCATCAATCTACTCACCCCCATTTCCTGCTCGGTAGCACTGAGAATTAGAGGAGGGCGTCAGCTTTGGCCCTTAAGGTAAGAGGGGGCAAAGGAAAGGAATGACCTTTTAACAGGTGAACCAGTTAAGGAGGAAACAGGTCCATCTTCCCTTCTACAGGTGTTTGCCGACCTTTTTGATCCTGTCATCAAACTAAGGCACAATGGCTATGACCCCAGGGTGATGAAGCACCCCACGGATCTGGACGCATCCAAGGTAGGTTGCAGCCCCCTCTGCTTTCCCATGAAGCTGGCTCTCCAGAGCCTAAAGGGAGGAGCACCAGAGAGGAGGGCGACTCACCCTAGGTCAGATGCCCTCTGCAAGCTCTGTGATGGCCCTGGCACAGCATAGTCCCTGGAGGGGCAAGGAGAAGGTCAGAAAGATCTCGAAGTCTTTGTTTTCTTTAATAAGGACCAGTAGGTGGTGGTGGCCAGTGAGAACTGTAAGCCTTTCCTAAGGCAGTTCCTTTTTTTCTCCCACACCTACTGGGGTAAAGGATTCCGGATGGCACTCCATACAGTAGCTCGGCCCCTTATCCACAAGACCCCTGCCCCCCTAATCCCAAATGTGTCCAGTATGTTGTGCAAAGGGTCTGAGGGCCTCCTGCAGGGGGTACTGCAGGCCAGTGGGTTGGAACACGGTGGTTATGGCAAGACTGCAGTCCGCAGCTGGCTGGTAACCCCATGCTCTCTCCGCTTCGGCAGATCACCCAGGGGCAGTTCGATGAGCGCTATGTGCTGTCCTCTCGGGTGCGCACAGGCCGCAGCATCCGCGGGCTGAGCCTGCCGCCTGCCTGCAGCCGGGCTGAGCGAAGGGAGGTGGAGAACGTGGCCATCATGGCCCTGGAGGGCCTCAAAGGGGACCTGGCAGGCCGCTACTACAGGCTGTCTGAGATGACTGAGCAGGACCAGCAACGGCTCATAGATGTGAGTGGCCTTGCCTGGGGTGGGGCTGTGCCCAGAGCCCTAATGGGCACCGTGAGGTCTCCTGGGGAGCTTGCTGGGACTTCATCCTGTTCAGTGTAAGGAAGGAAAAAGAGGCCTTAACAGTTCTGTGGTTAAAATCTGCAGAGGAAGCTGGGGGGCTGGGGAATCCATGGGGGAGGTTAAATGGAAGGTCCCTTTGCTTGTGGAGGATGATCTCCATGGCCACACCCAGCAAAAGTCCTGGAAGCCAGGGAAATCTGGAAAGGAAGTTACCGAGGTGGAAGGCCTGCCCGGACTCCCGCTGGAGCCAGCGCAGGGATTTCTGCTGCCTCCATGAGTCTTCTACAGCTTTCCTCTAACACTAGGGGAGACAAAACTCAAGTTCTTTTACTTCTTTTCCGTGTAGCACAGCTAAAAAGGGATAGCAATTTCCAAAGTAACTTTTACTTTAACACCAAAGAAAATCAGAAACAAATTATCTGTCATTTCAGAAGACACAATGCCACAAAATATGCCCCACTGCCAAACTAGACGAGCTAGCTTTGTGGTCTCTATGGGCCTCAGTCTCCTGGTCTCTGCAGCCATCGGGCCAACCCTCTGCCTGCTCTGTTAGAGAAAAAGCCCCCCCCCGCCTTCCTCAAGCAGCCCCTTGTGGTTTCGGCATAAGGCCCAAAGTCTGTTCTGGCTAATGTCTCCCACCCCTTCCACTCAGTTGTAGAAGGACTTCCCTCTCCATATCTTCTAGGCTCTGTCACTTCCTGGCTGTGTGATACTGGGTAGGTTCTTTTCTCACTCTGAATCTGTTTTCCTCGCTTATAAAATGATTATAACTGCCTCATGGTGTTGTGAGGATTCGAGAAAATAAAAGCACATAACATAGAGCTTGGTACATAGCACTGAATTAATGGTAGATATTTTTATTTATAAACCATTATTTTACATCTCCAGTACTTTTTAGTGAAAGGAATAATAACTAATAATGCCGGCTATGTGGAGAACAGTGGCTGTGTATAGCAGACTTTCCAGGATCGTGTCCCTCACTGCCTGCTCTGTCACTATGCAGTGTTGGTGCCAGGGGCTAAATGTAATCCATAGTGATTATGTATTTCCATCTGGGCTAAGCCTGTGTGTTTCAGCCTTAGCTGTACACTAGAATCACCTGAAGAGCTATTAAAAAAAATCCCACTGTCCAGGCCACACCCCATAACAATTAGGACAGAATCTCAGGGGGACAGGAACTGGGCATCTGTATTTTTTAAAAAGCTCCCAGGTTATTCCGGTGGGCAGCCAAGGCTGAGAACCACTGCCTGACAGACCTGGCGCGTTAGGTGTATCTGATCTCCTCCTTTTCTCCTTTCTGCTTTGTCCCTTTCGGCCTGCAGGACCACTTTCTATTTGATAAACCAGTATCCCCTTTACTAACGTGTGCTGGGATGGCCCGTGACTGGCCAGATGCCCGGGGAATCTGGTATGGACACAGCATGCTCACCTTTGCAGTGTGTACACAGGAGCTCCTGCGATCACCTGCTTCTAACCCGACGATGCTGTGACCTGCAGCTGACAGCATGCCCGCTTGAGTTAGATAGAGGAGAGAGAGACTGTAGAAATCGTGTGTGTGTGTCATTCTAAAGTATGGTGATGTTTCTAAGATGTGTGAGAATGTTCGCTGGTTTGCATGAATTATGCATGAGAAAAAAATTATTTTTAAGAAAAATTATTTGACCTCACAGAGAATCTGTTTCATGACATTAAAACAAAAGAGCAGAAAATGAAAAATACTGAGGACTTAAGCAAAACCCTACAAGGAAGAATGGATATCGAATATACACATATTTTATCTTGGCCAAAGTCCTCAGTCCACTTTGATTCCTGTACTTTGGTAGGTTATTTTGACACTCTGCAAAGGAGCTGCGCTACGTGTGTTCGTGAGCAGTTGCTCCGTGTGTGTGGATAGGCAGGGTCTATGCAGCAAACATATGTGACATCTTCTGCACCCCAAACGTCTGGGGCTGCAGGTAAAAAACTTTCTTGAAGCGCCACAAGACTTTGGTTGAGCTTTGTAGGAGAATACTCTTGTTAGTGTCAACGCCAAATGTTATCCATAGTTGTATTTTTGTCCTCCTTGTCCAAGGAATGGGGAAGATGATATTCTTGTTGGGCAAAAACATGACATCTTTAAGGGTTGGAGTTGATCTTCTTCTTCATTCTGTCAAGGTGACGTTATTGTGTAGTACTTGTTCAGGCACGATGTTGAAAAAATTAGGGCTTGCTAGGAGATGAGGAAGGTGAGATGAAGCAATCAAGCTCAGAGGTAAAGGGAATTTCCATGTGTTGAAACAAACGTATTTAACACGCAACACCATATTTGTCCTTCCATCAGGCATAATCATGACAAGACGTTTCTCATCTGGATTAATGAGGAAGACCACACCAGGGTAATCTCTATGGAAAAAGGAGGCAATATGAAGAGAGTATTTGAGCGATTCTGTCGTGGACTAAAAGAAGTAAGATGTTACCAGAGATTTATGAATATTCATTAAAATGAAATCGCTTCTTCATTCTTGACAAAAGACACTATAGTGACTTCCAAGATGGGGCTAATTTTTTCTAGGGACCATGGCACTCTTTGAGGGTGGGACTACCAGAGCAGTGCTTCAAAAAATAGGTGACTTTTCAAAGGAATTTTTTTTATTATCATTATTAGTAAGTTCCTATGCTTCCCTCCCCAGTCCAGAATGGTTTAGGAAAGTCTGTGGATCATTAATTATATTCAAATACTCTTGGCAAGTCTAAGCATAGAGATAGTATAGGATATAACTATGTTCATAAGTAACTTGGCCACAGCCTTACCTGCTGAGAATTCCTATAGTCTCCTATTATTCTCACATAAAAAATAACAACAGCGACTCAGTCATTGCATGTTTATTTAGTATGTGCTAGCTACTGCATTCAGTGCTTTACATGTTTCATCTAGTTTAATTGGACCGTTTTAATATTTAGATAGTAGTATCCTTTTCCATTAAGGAAATAATACAAATCGGCCTAAATTTCATTCACGGCAGACATACAGTCCACATCTCTCCCTAGTGTTGCGGATGCACCGAGTGAATGGATAGTTAAGACCCCCATTTGTTCACTGTTGTAGGTGGAACGCTTAATCCAAGCGCGAGGCTGGGAGTTCATGTGGAATGAGCGACTAGGATATATTCTGACCTGCCCTTCGAACCTTGGCACAGGATTACGGGCTGGTGTCCACGTTAGGATCCCGAAGCTCAGCAAGGTAATGTTACGTAGCCAACAGCCCTGTTGGGTTCCACCAGGAAAAGCTCAGATGTGACTTCTTTGTGGAGGGAGAAATCGTCACCATTCCATAACCCTTCCTTACTTTCTGCACCTGTAATAGGAAAGAATGAGAAAGGGTTATGCCTCAAAAGACATTTGTATCAGTTAGGATAAGAGGTTAAGGGCTGTAAGAAAGAGGTGTGGCTTCAAGAACAAGAAGTTTAAATTCTACTTCTCACTACAAGTCAAGATGGGCAGGCGGGCTGCTCTGTCCTGCTCCATGGAGCTCCTTCCGTCTCTGTCTCTCTCAGTGTAGAGTTCTTCCACTTGAGCCTGCATCAAAACTACCTGGGGGCTTGTCAAAACAGATTGCTTGGCCCACCTGCAGGATCTGCATTTTTAACAAATTCCCAGGTGACTTGGTGCTGCTGGTCAGGGAACCGCACCAGGAGGACCCCTGTCTTAGGGCATTGTCCCCTCTCCATAGTCATGGCCAGGTCCCATGTTGCAGCTGCTGGGAAGGGGAGAGAGGATGCAGGTGTGACCATGTAAAGATTTAAAGTCTAGGCCTGGAAGCGCACACATCACTTTATGTTCGTTCCATTTGCAAGAACTTAGCCAGCGGCCACGTTCTCAGCTCCATCTGTGGATGAGGAGGAAAACGGATTCTGGTAGGCATCCAGTACTTTCTGCCACAGCACAAGCAAATCAAATATGTGAAAACCATTTTAGAAAATGTGCTTCCTACCAAAAACAGAATGAAAATCATTCCAATGTTAAGAAAATTATTTGATGTAATTTAACTTCATGATTTTAATTATATCAGTGAAACTATTGTACAGATGCATAATCAGCTCACCAAAGCTGGCATCCAAATGCCAAAAATGAAAATAACAGCTCTGCTACCTTCTAGCTGTGTGACCCTCACCAGTTAATTCCTCTGAGCCCCCATTTCCTCATCTGTGAAATAAGAATGAAAGCAGCACCTACTTCATGGGGTTGTTGTAAGGTTTAAAAGTTCTAGCATAGTGCCCTGGTACGCAGTAAGTACATGCTTCATAAATATGAAAACGGTTACTCTCGCTCATAATGCATCTTACTAAGTCCATGTGCCAATGATGGTGAATCAGTTTTGCTTCTTACGACATTCCGTACTGTCCCTTGTCCCAGGACCCACGCTTCTCTAAGATCCTGGAGAACCTGAGGCTGCAGAAGCGTGGCACAGGCGGTGTGGACACGGCAGCGGTGGCGGACGTGTACGATATCTCCAACATAGATCGGATCGGTCGGTCAGAGGTAACATCTCTCGCACTTCCCAAACATGAGCTCATGATATTAGCCTAAGAGAAAAAGGGAATAGAGAAGTAGCCTAAACAGTCTTGCCCTATTCACGAAAGTCGAGACCTCCTCTTTCCCCACGGAGTCCTGAGTCCGGCTGGTGTTTCACTCTGTAGTGCTAATCCTCCATGGGAACTGACCGCAGAGCGGCAAGCACAAGGTAAGCTGGGGGTCCACAGGCAGGGAGAGGAGTTCACGGGGGGACTGGTGTCAGCACCTCGCCCCTGAGAGGTAGGCCAGCAATCTTTCAGCAACGGGAGCTCTCTTATGCCAAAGGACAGGAATATTTTATGACCGTGATGTCAGAGAATGTGTGTGCTCTCTGACGGTGGTAAAACAGAATTTTCTCTTGATTCTGAATTTCCTTCGGTGAAAGCCACATGCTTCATTTTTAGCATTTTTAGATACTTGATAGTTTATAAAATTTTATTTATGGGAGCTAAAGCTGGCATGCAATACTGGCCTATGCACTAGGCATATCAGAGATTGTGCTCGTGAAATAATCGTTAGGGTTCTGTGAACACATAGGAGGAACAGCATGCATAAACTATACGTAGGCCTGGAGTTGATGCACGAGATGGAGCATAAAGAGCCCAGTTAAGGAACATGCCGCGGACTCCTAAGTACTGATCTCAGTGAGGCGTACCAATTTATCTGGATACGGTCCCATTGAATGTATTAGGCCCATTATTAATTTAAAAGCCTCTTCCTCTTATACAAATCTTAATAACTCAGTGGTTGGTTATTAAATCTTTGCATTATTGATGCTCTTTCTTCTTCCTTATTAGCTTTCAAATATTTCACTGCCTATTGGTGTATCCCTACCAATAAACTGAGAAAAGGAAAGGAGGAAACACGCAAGTCAGCTTGTGTGCTTCCACCTCTGGTAAAGTACTTGAGGAAGAAGTAGCTCTAAATACAACTTCTGAAATTCACTGAGTCATATGCGGCGTAGTGAATAAAGAAGATCTGGAACCTAGGCCTGTCTGCTTCTAATGTTAACTAGATTTTTATTACTGGAAAACAAGGCAGTCATCACTTAAAAAAAATTTTATTAAAGCCTAATAGGTGACCATTATAAAAGCTTAGAAAAATGCCAAAAAGTATTTAAGAATAATGCTTATTAATCCTAAGAAAACCATTGTAAACATTGTTCTGCATTGCCTTCCGTTTTTTAAATGTTTTATTATGTAAAACATTTTGTTTTGTATTCACATGAACAAATTTATTCATGAGTTCACAGCTCTGTTATTCAGGAAAACAGTGATCTCTTTAATGTATGTGGTCAGTCATAAGCTCTGCTCTGGGTGAGGCTGATTTGACAAATCCATGTGCTGTGCCATCCCCACCACAAATGGAGATCCAATCTGTCGCCATAAAGTGCTATTACAGTAACACTGACCATATTCCCTTTCATCCCTGCCACTCACTCCATAACTGGAAGCCTGGACCTCCCATTGCCCTCCACCCATTTTTGCATCTGGCATCCACTAGTTTGTTCTCTGTATTTACGGTCCGGTTTCTGTTTATTAGACTTATTTCACTTAAAATGCCCTCTGGGTCTATCTGTGTTGTCACAACTGGCAAGATCTCAATCTTGTTTATGGCTAATACTCCATTGTATATACGTGTGTATGTATATATACATGTCACATCTTTATCCGTGCATCTGTTGATGGACACTTCATCTTGGCTATTATAAATAATGCTGCAAAAAACATAGGGGTGGATATAACTTTTCAAACTATGTTTTTTGTTTTCTTTGAGTAAATACCAGTAATAAAATTACTGGATCATACGGTAGTTCTATTTTTAATTTTATGAGGAACCTCCCTACTATTTTCTACAGTGGCTGCACCGGTTTACGTTGCCACCAGCAGCAGATGAGGGCTCCTTTTCCTCTGAATCCTCACCCACATCTGTCATATCGTGTCCTTGTGATATTGGCCATTCTGACAGGTGCACGGTGCTGTCTTGTGGTTTTGGTTTGCATTTCCCTGCTGATAGTGGTGGGGAACATCTTCTCCTGTGTCTGGTATGTCCTGTCGAAGACAAGGTCTATTCAAGAGCTTTGCCCGTGTTATAATCAGATGATGTGTTATTTCATTATTTCGGCATAGTCCCGATGGTATGTTACTGCTTTTGTTTTATTTGCCTGAGGAGAGCTATCCATAAGTATGTTGCTGAGGCTGGTGTTCAAGGGTTTGTTTTCTCGGAGAAGTTTTTTGGTTCCATGCCTCACATGTAGCTCTTTAATCCATCTTGAGTTCATTTTTGTGTGTGGTTCAAGAAAGTGGTCCAGTTTCCCCAGCACCATTTACTGAAAAGACGGTCTTTCCTCCCTTGTATACTCTTGCCCCCTTTGCTGTCGATTGACTGACCAGAGAATCACAGGTTCATTTCTGAGCTCTCTGTCCTGTTCCATGGATCTCTAGGTCTCTTACTGTTTTGATTTACTATAGCCTTGCAGTACGTCTTGAAATCTGGGATCGTGATACCTCCAGCTTTGTTCTTCTGTCTCAGGGTTGCCCTGGCTGTCTGAGGTCTTGTTCGGTTTCATGGAATTTGGGGATTATTTATTCTGGTTTGGCGGAAAATGCTAGTGCTGTTTTGATAGGGATTGCGCTGAATCTGTAGATTGCTTTGAGCAGTATGGACGTTCCAATGATATTCACTCTTCCAGTGCATGGGCGTGGTGTATTTTTCCATTTGTTTATGTCATCTTCAAATTTCTTTCATCAGTGACTTCTAGTTCTCAGAGGATAGGTCTTTTACCTCCTTGGTTAAATTCATTCCTAGGTGTTATTTTCTTTTTGGTGCACTTGTAAGTGGAATTGTTTTCTTAATCTCTCTCTGCTTCCTCATTACTATATAAAAATACAACAGATTACTGTATATTAATATTGTATCCTGCACCTTTACTGAGTTCATGTATTCTAGTAGTTTCATGATGGAGTTTTTAGTGTATCACGTCATCTGCGATAGTGACAGTTTTACTTCCTCACCACTTTGGATGCCTTTTCTTTCTTTCTCTTGTCTGATTGCTGTGGCTAGGACATCCGGTACTATGTTGAATAAAAGGGTTTAGTTCGGTTCTTTTTCTGAGGTTTTATCTTACTCTTTTGTTTGGAGCATATTCTTCTGTCTCCTGATTTTGTTGACTTTGTCTTTATTTCTGTGAATTGGGCAGAACATCTACTTCTCCTAAACTTGAAAGAATGGTCTTAGGTATGGTTGTCCCATGTGTAGACTGTGTGTACCTGGTGACAGGATGGTTACAGCTGTGGCTGGCATGGGGGAGGGGGGTGCTGGGACTGCCCTGGGGCTCTCCAAGCAGAAGGCATGCCTTACATTTTTACGATTATTCAAATACCTCTTTTTTAAACAAAATATAATCATTTTCCAATGTATTCTATCAGGAACTTATTCTTACAATATTAAGTATTCTTCAAAAACATAACTTTTAATGACAGCATAGTAAAGAAAGATACTCCATTATCTATTTAAGATCTGATTTGTTGATATTTTACTTGACCATATCTATACCTAATTCTGTAACCATCTCTACATATAATTCTAATCACAACTCTGATTATTTAGTTAGGATATATTTTTAGGAAGAGAATTCCTGGGTTAAAGAAGAGGGGACCTTACTTATGACCAAGGTTCTTACCAGAAGATCTATATCAAGATAAGAGTCCCTTTGGCAGTGAATGAGAGAAACATCTCACCACACCATTATGACCACCACAATAGGTCAAACTGGATAAGTAAAAACTATGTGTTTCTTTGATTAGTGATAACTAGCTTTCTGACCTAACCCTCTCTTGGGGCCTCAGTTTCCTTATGTATGAAAAGTGGGGAGAGGACTAGACCCAATCATGCCTAAGGTATGTTCAGCTGTAACAAGATCCCTTCCATCCTTGCTGTTCATTCTTGAGTTATTATCAAACATTTTAATGCAGTCTGGGATTAAGTAATTGCTTACTAGCCTAATTTGCATCTCTTTAGAAGCAGTGCAATTTATTAGGAAGAGGATCCCAAGAAAAAAATTCATAGGCAGATGTGCGCTAATAAAAACCAGTACTTGTAAATAAAAGTTTTTTTTTAAAGCAGGAATTTTTAAAGGTTCATCTTAATATAATTCAGAGTTTCCTTTAAGTAGCAAACTTGCCTGGTACAGTGAAAACATGATTTAATTGCCCCCCAAACATTTGGTTCTAAACAATTTTTCAGAAAGCTAGCCACTGTGTAAATGATAGTTCAGATACTATCTAAGCTATAGTGTTCAGATAGCCTAGTGGCAGGTCTTAAGAGAGATCCAGGTAAAGAACAAAAGTGTCACTGTAATTTTACTTTTTTAAGATTTATTAGAGCACACAAGGAGGGGGAGGGGCAGAGGGAGAGAGACAAGCAGAATCCACACAAAGCAGGGAGCCCGATGCAGAACTAGACTCCAGGACCCTGAGATCATGACCTGAGCCAAAGGCACTCAACCAACTGAGCCACCTAGGCACCCCTGTAATTTTACTTTTAGATAAACTTATAGCAGAGACTGATGGGCGGGGGTGGGGGGGGGTGTCTGAGATGTACACTAATGGATTTCATATATTTAAAAAGTTCTCAAAAAACTAACTCAATCTAAAAAAAGGGGGCTGAGAGCAACCCTCCCCTCCACAACACTTTATTAAGAAAGAAGAAATTGTTATAAAATCCACTAACATGGCAATTTCTTACTTCTCCCAGTATTGTTCTTATTAATGCCTTGCATGTGTCTTCTGTGCAAATTAATCATTCATCTTTTTCACTATCAAAGGTTGAGCTTGTTCAGATAGTCATCGATGGAGTCAACTACCTCGTGGATTGTGAAAAGAAGCTGGAGAGAGGCCAAGATATTAAGGTCCCACCACCTCTGCCTCAGTTTAGCAGAAAGTGAACTTTTTCTTTTCCAAACTATAAATAATTTGTCTGCTGGTATGACAGACATGAAGAAATTTTTACTCTGAGAGTTTTTATAGACTTGGAAAAATGTAAAATTGTATGTCCTATCTTTGAAATAAAACTCTCCTTAATATCCTTAGTTTCCCTGATTTTTAAAAATCCTACTCAGAAGGCAAATACATCAAATTACAAGCAGCAGCAGGAAAAATAAGACGATGATAAAACATATTTCTAAGACCACTTACACACAAATCTAAAAACCCTCCAATTATCTAGATGCTGTAATATCAACACTGGTGTATTAGTCCCTCATTTTCCAATCATGTTTCTGGCAACTAGAACAAGAGGAGATTGAGGGTGTGGAAATAAATATAACTACACAAATGACAAGCAGAGGCTACTTATTCAGGGATAGATACAGAAAGGGAGTCAGCCACTATCACTTAAGTTTGTCAGAAACTCAGACATAAGCACACAAAAGCACTCTGGTGACAAATGGGAGCTCCAGGTAGAACCTGATTGGGGTTATAGACATGGAGAAACTGAAGGCAGAATTACTCGAAATGGGGTATCCAATGAAAACGGTTTGAGAAGAGTATTTGGGTTTCTTTGATCCTGAGTTGGAAGAAGGGTAAAAAAAAAAAAAAAAAAAAAATTAGGGAGGAAGGCAGTACTGACAAAGTCAAATCTCTTGGCTGATAAGTTAGATTGTGGCTTGGCGTCCTAAACCGTTTGCTGCAAAGATTGTGGGTTAAATATGGTCAAGATTATGGTCTAAAATTGTATATATATTTACTCTCTCAAGAGAAATCTACAATTTGAGGTCTAATACTGAGTATGTGTTTAGTATAAATCGAAAGCTGAATATCCTCATATCAAATCTTGTTAATGCTTTTACAGCCATCGTGTGATGTCTGGAACGTGAAGGGGCGTGACAGAAGAGTTAGGGAGAACTCTAACAAGTTATGAAACTGTACCACAGCATGAAAAGCTGTTAGCCTCAATGACAGGAAGGAGATAAAGTTTGCATTCTGTAGGTGAGCACCATCAGTGCTGGGGTAAAATGAAATACTGCTTTAATGTATACATCTGCCTTCCATCCTGCTACACTGGGAAAAAATAAGTAAAAGAGGATGTACTAGTGCTGATAGGCACCACATTAATTTCTGAATGGCAAACTGATGTGTGGTAAAAATTCAGACAAGGAAACTGCAGTCAATATAACTGAGGATATCATGTTAAATACCCTGAATGGGATGGGGTGGAGGACGGTTTGCCAATCAAGGCCCGTAGACGGATAAGCGATCAGAACCTCATCCAGTGACTGGGATTCTAGGGACAAACAGATAAAAGGTAGATAACACTGGTGTTGTGGCCGAGCAAGTCCACTCTATAGGCACAAGTCCCAACTCTCCCACCATATCCCGTTAAGTGATTTATTCAGGCTCTGTGTTCCTCAGTTTCCTTTGTATATAAGGATCATAATGTCTACCTCATAGGGCTGCTGGGAGAACACTGATAACTGGAAAGTGCATTTAGACGTGCTCATCACATTGGATGTACTATGTAGGGGTTTGTGAAAGAAGTCATAAAAAAAGAGGAACCACTACAGTAATGTTACGATAACTGATCTCTGAATATCCCTTTAAAACTGTGCTTTAGGTAAATCAACAGACCTGGACGGTCCCTCTTCTGAAAGGTCTTATGAGATAAGAAGTAAATGAAGGCAAATGCCTACAGCTAAAGAAACCTAAGCAAATAGGAGCTGAAGAGACCAATGGGGGCATACGCCAACATTATTTCTTTATTTTTTTGAAGAAAAGCTGAAAATCAAGCAGTGGCATAAAAATATTTGGAGACTAATATAAAAAGGAAGCAAGCCTTGTGATCTAAACCTATACCACAACATTTTCAGAAGAGTAAATACCTATTCTTCTCAAGCTATTCCCAGAAACAGAAGAGGAAGGAAAAGTTTGAAATGCATTCTACCACACCAACATTAGCCTGATACCAAGACCAAAAACAAAGAAAAACCATAAGCCAATATCTTTGACGAACACATGCAAAATTGCCAAACATGAGCAAAACAAATTCAACAATACATGAAAAGGATCATTCATCATGGTCAAGTGGGATTTATTCTTGGGATACAAGGGTGGTTCAATATCCACAAATCAATGTGATATATCACATTAAGAAGGATAAAAACCATATGATCATCTCAATAGATGCAGAGAAAGCATCTGACAAAATACTACATCCATTCATGATACAAACTCTCACCAAAGTGGGTTGAGGGGAAACAGAAACGAACATAATAAAGGCCCTGTATGAATAACTCACAGCAAACCACATACTCAAAGGTGAAAAACTAAAAGATCAGGAAGACGGCAAGCATGTCCACTCTCACCACTTTTATTCACTATAATACTGGACATCATAGCCACAGCAATCAGACAAGAGAAAGAAAGAAAAGGCATCCAAAGTGGTAAGGAGGAAGTAAAACTGTCACTATCGCAGTTGACATGATACTATACATACCAAACCCAAAAGTTCCCATAAAAAATACCCCATAAAAAAACAGGAAGAACGTATCAGAATACATGAACTCAGTAAAGGTGCAGGATACAATATTAATATACAATAATCTGTTGTTTTCTTAATCTCTCTCTGCTTCCTCATTACTATATAAAAATACAATTCCACTTACAAGTGCAGCAAAAAGAAAATAAATTTAACCAAGGAGGTAAAAGACCTATCCTCTGAGAACTAGAAGTCACTGATGAAAGAAATTTGAAGATGACATAAACAAATGGAAAAATACACCACGCCCATGCACTGGAAGAGTGAATATCATTGGAACGTCCATACTGCTCAAAGCAATCTACAGATTCAGCACAATCCCTATCAAAACAGCACTAGCATTTTCCGCCAAACCAGAATAAATAATCCCCAAATTCCATGAAACCGAACAAGACCTCAGACAGCCAGGGCAACCCTGAGACAGAAGAACAAAGCTGGAGGTATCACGATCCCAGATTTCAAGACGTACTGCAAGGCTATAGTAAATCAAAACAGTAAGAGACCTAGAGATCCATGGAACAGGACAGAGAGCTCAGAAATGAACCTGTGATTCTCTGGTCAGTTAATCGACAGCAAAGGGGGCAAGAGTATACAATGGAGGAAAAACCGTCTTTTCAGTAAATGGTGCTGGGGAAACTGGACAGCTACATGAAAAAAAGAATGAGACTGGACAGCTTTTTTTTTTTTTTTAAAGATCCATTCAGTCATTTATTAGAGAGAGTGCGCGTGCACACAAACAGGAAAGAGAGGCAGAGGCAAAGGGACAAGCAGACTTCCCACGGAGCAGGGGGTCCCATCTGGGCCCCAATCCCAGGAGCCGGAGATCATGACCTAAGCTGAAGGCAGATGCTTAACTGACTGAGCCACCCAGGCGCCCCTGGACCACTTTCTTATACTTCACACCAAAATAAACTCAAGATGGATTAAAGAGCTAAGCGTGAGGCATGGAACCATAAAACTTCTCAGAGAAAACCTAGGCAGGAAACCCTCGGACACTGGCCTCAGCAACATACTTATGGGTAGCTCTCCTCAGGCAAGTAAAACAAAAGCAGTAACACACCACTGGGACCACAACAAAATAACAAGCTTTTGCAGAGCAAAGGAAACCATCAACACAACAAAAAGGCAACCTAGTGAATGGAAGAAAATATTTACAAGTGATATTTCCAATATGGGGTTCATTTCCAAAATATGTAAAGCACTCACACAAGTCAACATGGAAATAACAAATCTTCAGATTAAAAGATGGGCAGAGCATCTGATTACACATCTTTCTCCCCAAAAGACATACAAATAAGCCACCAGACACATGAAAAGATCGTCCACATCACCATCATCAAGGAAATGCAAACCAAAACCACAAGGAGATAGCACCTCACACCTATCAGAATGGCCAGAATCACAAAGGTGAGAAATGACAAGTGTCAGCGGGGATGTGGAGGAAAAGGAGCGCTCATGCACTGTTGGTAGGAATGTAAATTGGTGCAGCCACTGGGGAAAACTATGGAGTTTCCTCAAAATATTAAAAATTAGAAAAACCATACGATGCAGTAATTCCACTAGTGGCTGTTTACCCAAAGAACACAAAGACGCAGACTTGAAAAGGTATATCCACCCCATGGGGACAACACTGCAGCACTATTTACAATAGAGGTAACGTGGCAATAATCTAAGTGTCCACTGATAGGTTGACCAGATTAAGAAGAGGTCATATGGAATATTACTCGGCCATGAAAAAGAGTGAGATCTTGCCCTTTGCAACAGCATGGTGGGATCTAGACGGTATTTTGCTAACTGAAGTAAGTTAGAGACCAAGCAAGTCCCATATGATTTCACTTATATGTGGAATGACAAAAAGAAATGAATAAAAATGAAACAGACCCATAAATACAGGGAACAAACTGTTGTTTGCCAGAGGGGAGGTGAGTGTGAGTGTGGAATCAGTGAAGTAAGTGATGTGGATTGAGGCTTACACACTTCCAGTTATAAAATAAAAAGTAAAAAGTACAGGAATGGGAACACGGTCACGAGAAAAAGTTCTGCAATCTGTATCACAGCATCCCAAACAGTGTGATTATTATGAACAGGGAGAATTAACAGAGTGTCTACAGTACAGGAAGTGTAGCTAATCTCTCTCTTTTTGGTTGTATTTTTACCTAATTCATTTGTCACCTTCGCCATTCGTTCTACTCATCAACCAAACTACATTTGCACTGAATATCAGTTTGTCCACAGACTTTAATTATTTCATCTACATTTGAAACTATTGATTTCTAAGGCTGTTTGACTTTTATTGTATTATCAGGAATTGCTCATCTGTAGCTTTCCTTTTTAAGAACAAGATATTCATAACTAAAGACAGGCATTTAATAACCATGTCTACAATGAATTTCTAAACACTCAATCTGGCATCTCAATTTTTGTTGAAATCTCCATATTCATTAAATATCCTTCCCTGACTGTTCCTCAGACAATTTTCAGATCACGTAACAGCATCTAAATTGCATACAAGAATATCCTTTCTCCTCAAGCATTGCCAAACATTTGATAGATGTAATCCTGTTTGCAGAAGTTGTGGAAAGTTATACTTCTGCTACAAAAACAGGCACACTGGCAATGTTATGGTGAAAATAAGAGATGTTTTATGTGAAAAGTGAGTCTAATGAAAGAGATAAAGAGACTTGCAATTATTAAAATTCTAGCTGAATGCCATAGCTTCCAGCCTAAGTAGTCATAGCATGCAAGTAGTTCCTATCTCCAAAGCTCTAGTTCAATCAATATTCATGAAGCTGAAAAGAACATCGCTCTTAGTCATGGGACCTTTTTAATTTGCTATATTCCCTGCATCTGGAGCAGAAGGCAGATAAAATAGGCTTTGATGGCGGGGAAATCATTCTGGTTCTCTTCCATGGAGGAAGAGAAACCTGTGTCCTTCTCCTTGACTTCTCCACTGCCACATCATCACCATAAGTATGTCTGCTTACGGGAAATTATTCTCCCTCAGGCCAAAAGTCATACAAGAACACGTTTTGGAAGCAGCCACAAGAAAGTGTTTTGAGATCAAAAGATTTGCCTTAAATTCAGGCTCTGCCACTAATCAACTATATGACTAAGGGCACATTTTTTTCCATACTCTTATTTTTCTTTTTCAAAATTTTTATTTTAGCCCCAGTTAGTTAACAACAGTGTAATATTAGTTTCAGGTATAGAATTCAGTGATTCATCGCTTACATATACCACCACCCAGTGCTCATCACGAGTGCCCTCTTTAATGCCCATCAGCCATTTAACCCATCCCTCCAGCAACCCTCAGTCTGTTGTATGGTTTGCCTCTCTTTTTTCCCCAGGTACAATCTGTTTTGTTTCTTAAGTCCCACGTATGACTGAAACCATATGTATTGGTCTTTCTCTGACTGACTTATTTCACTTAGAATAATACATTCTAGCTCCAACCACATCATTGCAAATGAAAAGATTTCATTCTTTTGATGGATGAGTAAATGCGTAAAGAAGTTGTGATATATATATGTGTATATATATAAACATATAAATATTGGAGTGCATGTATCACTTCAAATCAGTATTTTTGTAACCTTTGGGTAAATACCTAGTAGTGCAATTGCTGGGTTGTAGGGTGGCTCTATTTTTAACTTTCTGAGGAACCTCCACACTCTTGTCCACAGTGGCTGCACCAGTTTGCATTCCCACCAACAGTGTAAGAGGGTTCCCCTTCTTCTACATCCACATGTTATTTCCTGTGTTGTTAATTTTAGCCATTCTGACAGATGTAAGGTGGTATCTCATTGCAGTTTCGATTTGGATTTCCCTGACGATGAGTGATGTTGAGCATCTTTTCATGTGTCTGTTGGCCATCTGTGTAGCTTCTTTGGAGAACTGTTTATTCATGTTTTTTGCCTCTTTTTTTTTCTTAGCTGGATTATTTGGTTCGGGGTTATTGAGTTCTATAACTCTTTATATTTTGGATCCTAACCCTTTATCAGATATGCCATTTGCAAATATCATCTCCCATTCCAAAGGCTGCCTTTTAGTTTTGTTGATTGTTTCCTTTGCTGTGCAGAAGCTTTGTATCTTAACGAAGTCCCAATCGTTTGTTACTTTTGTTTCCCTTGCCTCAGAAGACGTACCTAGTAAGAAGCTGCTACGACCAAAGTCAAAGAAGTTACTGCCTGTGTTCTCCTCTAGCATTTTTATGGTTTTTTGTCTCATATTTAGGTCTTTGATCCATTTTGAATTTATTTTTGTGTATGGTATAAGAAAGTGGTCCGCTTTCATCCTTCTGTATGTGGTTGTCCAGTTTTCCCAACACCATTTGTTGAAGAGACTCTTTTTTCCACTGGATATTCTTTCCTGCTTCGTCAAAGATTAGTTGACCATATAGTTGTAGGTCCATTTCTGGGTTTTCCATTCTGTTCCATGGATCTATGTGGCTGTTTTTGTGCCAGTACCATACGGTCTTGATCACTACAGCTTTGTAACACAACTTGAAGTCCAGAATTGTGATGCCTCAGGTTTGCTTTTCTTTTTCAAGGTTGCTTTGGCTATTCAGAGTCTTTTGTAATTCCATACAAATTTTAGGATTGTTTGTTCTAGTTCTGTGAAAAATGCTGTTGGTATTTTGACACAGGTTGCATTAAATGTGTAGATTGCTTTGGGTAGTGTAGACATTTTAACAATATCTGTTCTTCCAATCCATGAACATGGAATGTTTTCCATTTCTTTGTGTCATCTTCAATTTCTTTCATAAGTGTTTTTTAGTTTTCAGAGTACAGATCTTTAATCTCTTTGGTTAGGTTTTTTTGTTTGTTTTTTAACTTAAGTCTTGATTTCATTTGTAAAATGGAGGTAATTCCTGCCTCGCAAAGTTTTTATGATGATTAAATAATAAGGCAGTGACTTTTTTTGCTGTAACCTATGTGAAGATATTGTATTATAATCCAGTGTACATGTGTGAGTGTACAGTGTATAAATGTAAAACCTAAATAAGTTTCATATAATTATCTTTATAAGTTGAGATGCACTCTGATATTTTTCTAAATTTCATGGTATCCTCTTTGCTTTTGAAAAACACCTGGGGTATATGGGAGGGAGATTTGTATACTAATCTCACAGCCTGTGCTGGAGGGTTGGAATCATTGGGAAACTTCCCCAAGACCAAAAGATCTGGCGGGCACCATTTCCCTCTCCTGCTCCCCAGCCTGCACCCACACCTGCAGGAACCAGCACTCTCCAACTAGCTTGCTAAGAACACACCCTGCCCATGCATACTTCTGCCGATCTGCCCCCTCCAACATAGGCAGCCTCGGCAGAAGTTTTGGGCAGCTGAAGGTCCCCTCCCCTAACAGGCATTTTTGGACCCTGCTGACATGACTGCCCCACCCCTGTGCTCCCCTGCAGAACTGCCCCCTCCAGTTCTGCAGCAGGAGTTTTCTAAAACAGTTCCAGGTCCTTTCCTGCAACAGACCTATGCAAACCTTGCTAACAGTCTATGCCCTGCCCCCACATTCTCCTGCAGACCTGCTCCCTCCAATACACCCTTCGCCAGAGCCCATCCAAAGAGTTGCCATAAGCCTGGCAGTGTGCAAGTACCCCTGGCAAGGGCAAGCACAACTCCAAAGAGACTCCTTCCCCAGTACAGAGGGGAAGATAACTACACATATCAGAGCAGCTCTGTTCCCAGCAGTGTGCTGGGAATAGATATCTGGTCTCAATGCAGGCTCTATCCACCACCCAAAGTTTCTCAGGGGACAACACAGGTAAAGCAAAGTGCAGTTCAGTGCTCCTGCAGCTCTGGTGAACACCTGCAGCCAAGAATACTCTATCCAGCAAGGCTATCATTCGGAATAGAAGGAGAGATAAACAGTTTCCCAGAAAAACAAATGTTAAAGGAATTCATATGCACTAAACCAGCCCTATAAGAAATTAAAAGGGGACTCTGAGTGGAAAGGAAAGACCATAAGTAAGAATAAGAGAAGTGGGAAACACAAAGCCACTAAAATTAAACTTATCTATAAAAATCAGGGGATTCACAAAATAAAAGGATGTAAAGTATGGCACTATAAGTCAAAAACGTGGGGTGGAGAGGAGTAAAGAATGGGTTCAAACTTAAGCAGCCATCAACTTAATATAGACTGCTATATACATAAGATGTTATGTACAAGTCTAATGGTAACCACAAACAAAAATAATCAGTAATATATATGCAAAAAAAAAAAAAGAGAGAGAGAGAGAGAGAAAGGAATCCAAGTACATCACTAAAGAAAGCCAGCAAACAGTGAGGGAAGAGAGCAAGAAAAGAAAGGAACAGAGAAGAACTACAAAAACAACTAATTTGAGTAACAAAACAGCAATAACTATATACCTATCAATAATTACTTGGAATGTAAATGGACTAAACACTCCAATCAAAAGATACGGGATGACAGAACGGATAAAAAGGAAATACTCATCTATAGGCTGCCTACAAGAGACTTATTTCAGACCTAAAGACACATACAAGTGAAAAGGGATGGAAAAGCATTTATCTTTCAAATGGAAGTGAAAAGAAAGCCAGAGCATCATACTTATATTGGATAAAAAGACTTTAAAACAAAGACTATAACAAGAGACAAAGAACGACACTATATAATAAAAGCAACAATCCAATAAGACAAAACAATTACAAATATTTATGCACCCAGTGTGGGAACTTGCAAATACATAAAGCAGCCAATAACAAGCATAAAGGAAGTAATCAATAGTAATACAATAGTAGAGGACTTTGACACCCCACTTAAATCAACGGACAGATCGTCCAAACAGAAAATCAACAAGGAAACAGTGGTTTTGAATGGCACATTGGACCAGATGGATCTAACAGATTTATTCAGAATATTCCATCCTAAAAAAGAATACACATTGTTTAAGTGCACAAAGAACATTCTCCAGAATAGATCACATATTAGGCCACAAAACAAGTCTAAACAAATTCACAAAGATTGAAGTCATATCATGTATCTTTTCTGACCACAATGCTATGAAACCAGCAATGAACCATAAGAAAAAATATGGAAAGAACATATGCATGTAGGCTAAATAACATGCTGCCTAACAATGAGTGGGTCAACCAAGAAATCAAAGAAGAAATCAAAAAGTACATGGAGCTTTCGATGATCTCCTTCAACAGTAGGTCTCAGTCCCAGCTCCCCGTGGACGATTCTGGAAGGTGGGGCCTCTGAGGAAGTGATTAAAGATAAACAAGGCCATAAGGGATCCTACAGGATTAGTGTCCTAGTAAGAAGAGACCCCAGAGCCAAGCTCGCTGTCCGCCCTGTGAGGACACAGCCGCACGACTGCCTTCCGCAAGTCAGGAGAGCTCTTCCAGAATCCCGCCCTGCCAGCCCACAATGGGCACCGTCCAGCCTCAAAACGGAGGTGTTAAGATGGCGGAGGAGTAGGGGACCCCTTTTTCAGCCGGTCCCCTGAGTCGAGCTGGATAGGTACCAGACCAGCCTGAACATCCACGGAAGCAGCCCGAGATGCAGGAAGATGCATCTGGATCTCTACAAATGAACATCTCCAGCGCTGAGTATTGAGGTATGAAGCGGGGAGCCGTGAAACTGCACACAGATATCGGAAGATAAACGGAAGGGGGAGGGAGCCGCTGCGTTCGGGCGCCGGGAAGCGGTAGCCACCTGCACGGGGGAGCGGGCAGACTCGCGGACCAGAACCCTTGAGAGAGCAGACTGAGACCGTGAGCCGGGGAAAGCGCGAGCAGACTGAGGGCCAGAGCTCCGGTGCGCTCACTGGATCCAGACTGAGCCCGGGAGCTCCGGGAGCACGTGGGGGCGGCTGGCCGCTGGCGGCATTAGAAACACAAAGGACAGAGACGCGCCGGCCCTGGAAGTGAGGGCTGGGACGCCGGGTGTGGGGCGCACATCCCGGGACACTGCAGGGTTGAGCAGCACCAACAGAAACAGAGTTAAAGTGGCCAGAACAT
>NW_024426663.1:26569802-26571164 GCF_017311325.1 Ursus maritimus | reverse complement strand
GGAAAAGCATTTATCTTTCAAATGGAAGTGAAAAGAAAGCCAGAGCATCATACTTATATTGGATAAAAAGACTTTAAAACAAAGACTATAACAAGAGACAAAGAACGACACTATATAATAAAAGCAACAATCCAATAAGACAAAACAATTACAAATATTTATGCACCCAGTGTGGGAACTTGCAAATACATAAAGCAGCCAATAACAAGCATAAAGGAAGTAATCAATAGTAATACAATAGTAGAGGACTTTGACACCCCACTTAAATCAACGGACAGATCGTCCAAACAGAAAATCAACAAGGAAACAGTGGTTTTGAATGGCACATTGGACCAGATGGATCTAACAGATTTATTCAGAATATTCCATCCTAAAAAAGAATACACATTGTTTAAGTGCACAAAGAACATTCTCCAGAATAGATCACATATTAGGCCACAAAACAAGTCTAAACAAATTCACAAAGATTGAAGTCATATCATGTATCTTTTCTGACCACAATGCTATGAAACCAGCAATGAACCATAAGAAAAAATATGGAAAGAACATATGCATGTAGGCTAAATAACATGCTGCCTAACAATGAGTGGGTCAACCAAGAAATCAAAGAAGAAATCAAAAAGTACATGGAGCTTTCGATGATCTCCTTCAACAGTAGGTCTCAGTCCCAGCTCCCCGTGGACGATTCTGGAAGGTGGGGCCTCTGAGGAAGTGATTAAAGATAAACAAGGCCATAAGGGATCCTACAGGATTAGTGTCCTAGTAAGAAGAGACCCCAGAGCCAAGCTCGCTGTCCGCCCTGTGAGGACACAGCCGCACGACTGCCTTCCGCAAGTCAGGAGAGCTCTTCCAGAATCCCGCCCTGCCAGCCCACAATGGGCACCGTCCAGCCTCAAAACGGAGGTGTTAAGATGGCGGAGGAGTAGGGGACCCCTTTTTCAGCCGGTCCCCTGAGTCGAGCTGGATAGGTACCAGACCAGCCTGAACATCCACGGAAGCAGCCCGAGATGCAGGAAGATGCATCTGGATCTCTACAAATGAACATCTCCAGCGCTGAGTATTGAGGTATGAAGCGGGGAGCCGTGAAACTGCACACAGATATCGGAAGATAAACGGAAGGGGGAGGGAGCCGCTGCGTTCGGGCGCCGGGAAGCGGTAGCCACCTGCACGGGGGAGCGGGCAGACTCGCGGACCAGAACCCTTGAGAGAGCAGACTGAGACCGTGAGCCGGGGAAAGCGCGAGCAGACTGAGGGCCAGAGCTCCGGTGCGCTCACTGGATCCAGACTGAGCCCGGGAGCTCCGGGAGCACGTGGGGGCGGCTGGCCGCTGGCGGCATTAGAAACACAAAGGACAGAGACGCC
>NW_024426663.1:26546608-26568562 GCF_017311325.1 Ursus maritimus | reverse complement strand
CAAAGACTTTACTGGCAACATGGCATCATTAAAATCATATCTCTCAGTATTCAGTATCAATGTGAATGGCTTAAATGCTCCCATAATGCCACAAGGTTGCAGATTGGATAAAAAGACATGACCCATCCATTTGCTGTCTACAAGAGACTCATTTTGAACCCAAAGATACATTCAGACTGAAAGTAAAGGGATGGAGTAACATCTTTCACGCAAATGGACCTCAAAAGAAAGCTGGGGTAGCAATTCTCATATCAGACAGATTGGATTTTAAACTAAAGACTATAGTTAGAGACACAGAAGGGCACTATATTTATTATTCTTAAAGGATGTATCCAACAAGTGGATATGACAATTATAAATATATATGCCCCCGACAGGGGAGCAGCAAGATACACAAGCCAACTCTTAACCAGAATAAAGAGACATACAGATAAAAATACGTTAATAGTAGGGGACCTCAACACCCCACTATCAGAAATAGACAGAACACCCTTGCAAAAACTAAGCAAAGAATCAAAGGCTTTGAATGCCATACTCGACGAGTTGGACCTCATAGATATATATAGAACACTACACCCCAGACGCAGAGAATACTCATTCTATTCTAATGCCCATGGAACATTCTCAAGAATAGACTATGTTCTGGGACACAAAACAGGTCTCAACCAATACCAAAAGACTGAAATTATTCCCTGCATATTCTCAGAACACAACACTTTGAAATTGGAACTCAACCACAAGGAAAAATTTGGAAGAAACTCAAACACTTGGAGACTAAGAACCATCCTGCTCAGGAATGATTCGATAAACCAGGAAATCAAAAATCATTTTTAAACAATTTATAGAGATCAGCGAGAATGAAAACACAACGGTCCAAAACCTATGGATACTGCAAAGGCAGCCCTAAGGGGGAAATACATAGCCATCCAAGCCTCACTCAAAAGAATAGAAAAATCTAAAATGCAGTTTTTATATTCTCACCTCAAGAAGCTGGAACAGCAACAGAGGAACAGACCTAATCCATGCACGAGGAAGCAGTTGACCAAAATTAGAGCTGAAATCAATCAAGCAGAAACCAGAAGTACAGTAGAGCAGATCAACAGGACTAGAAGCTGGTTCTTTGAGAGAATCAATAAAATTGACAGACCACTGGCAAGACTTATCCAAAAGAAAAGAGAAAGGACCCAGATTATTAAAATTATGAATGAAAAAGGAGAGGTCACGACGAACACCATTGAAATTGGAAGGATTATTAGAAATTTTTATCAACAGCTATATGCCAATAAACTAAGCAATCTGGAAGAGATGGAATCCTTCCTGGAAACCTATAAACTACCAAGATTGAAACCGGAAGAAATTGATTCCTTAAACAGGCCAATTAATTATGAAGAAATTGAGTCAGTGATAAACAACCTTCCAAATAACAAAACTCCAGGCCCGGACGGTTTTCCTGGGGAATTCTACCAAACATTCAAAGAAGAAATAATACCTATTCTCCTAAAGCTATTTCAAAAAATAGAAACAGAAGGAAAGCTACCAAACTCATTCTATGAGGCCAATATTACCTTGATCCCCAAACCAGGCAAAGACCCCCTCAAAAAGGAGAATTACAGACCGATTTCCCTAATGAATATGGACGCCAAAATCCTCAACAAGATACTTGCTAATAGAATCCAACAGTACATTAAAAGGATTATCCATCACGATCAAGTGGGATTCATACCTGGGATGCAAGCGTGGTTCAATATTCGCAAATCAATCAGCGTGATACATCATATCAACAAGAAAAGACTCAGGAACCATATGATCCTCTCAATCGATGCCGAAAAAGCATTTGACAAAATACAGCATCCTTTCCTGATTAAAACCCTTCAGAGTGTAGGAATAGAAGGTACATTTCTCAATCTCATAAAAGCCATCTATGAAAAGCCTACTGCAAATATTATTCTCAATGGGGAAAAGCTGGAAGCCTTTCCCTTAAGATCAGGAACACGACAAGGATGCCCACTCTCGCCACTATTATTCAACATAGTACTAGAAGTCCTTGCAACAGCAATCAGACGACAAAAAGGGATCAAAGGTATTCAAATTGGCAAAGAAGAAGTCAAAATGTCTCTCTTTGCAGATGACATGATACTCTATATGGAAAACCCAAAAGAAGCCACTCCCAAACTATTAGAAGTTATAGAGCAATTCAGTAACGTGGCAGGATACAAAATAAATGCTCAGAAATCAGTTGCATTTCTATACACGAATAACGAGACCGAAGAAAGAGAAATTAGGGAATCCATCCCATTTACAATAGCACCAAAAACCATACGTTACCTTGGAATTAACTTAACCAGAGACGTAAAGGACCTATATTCTAGAAACTATAAATCACTCTTGAAAGACATTGAGGAAGACATAAAAAGATGGAAAGATATTCCATGCTCATGAATCGGAAGAATTAACATAGTTAAAATGTCCATGCTACCCAGAGCAATCTACACTTTCAATGCTATCCCGATCAAAATACCAAGGACATTTTTCAAAGAACTGGAACAAACAGTCCTTAAATTTGTATGGAACCAGAAAAGGCCCCGAATCTCCAAGGAACTGTTGAAAAGGAAAAACAAAGCTGGGGGCATCACAATGCCGGATTTCGAGCTGTACTACAAAGCTGTGATCACAAAGACAGCATGGTACTGGCACAAAAACAGACACATAGACCAATGGAACAGAATAGAGAGCCCAGAAATGGACCCTCGGCTCTTTGGGCAACTAATATTTGATAAAGCAGGAAAAAACATCCGGTGGGAAAAAGACAGTCTCTTCAATAAATGGTGCTGGGAAAATTGGACAGCTACATGCAAGAGAATGAAACTTGACCACTATCTCACACCATACACAAAAATAAACTCCAAATGGATGAAAGACCTCGATGTGAGACAGGAATCCATCAAAATTCTAGAGGAGAACATAGGCAGCAACCTCTACGACATCGGCCAAAGCAACCTTTTTCATGACACATCCCCAAAGGCAAGAGAAACAAAAGATAAAATGAATTTATGGGACTTCATCAAGATTAAAAGTTTCTGCACATCCAAGGAAACAGTCAGAAAAACTAAGAGGCAGCCCACGGAATGGGAGAATATATTTGCAAATGACACTACAGATAAAGGACTGGTATCCAAGATCTACAAAGAACTTCTCAAACTCAATATGCGAGAAACAAATAAACAAATCATAAAATGGGCAGAAGATATGAACAGACACTTTTCCAATGAAGACATACAAATGGCTAACAGACACGTGAAAAAATGTTCAAAATCATTACCCATCAGGGAAATTCAAATCAAAACCACACTGAGATACTACTTTATGCCAGTTAGAAAGGCAAAAATTGACAAGGCAGGAAACAACAATTGTTGGGAAGATGTGGAGAAAGTGGATCCCTCCTACATTGTTGGTGGGAATGCAAGTTGGTACAGCCACTCTGGAAAACAGTGTGGAGGTCCCTTAAAAAGTTAAAAATTGAGCTACCCTATGATCCAGCAATTGCACTACTGGGTATTTACCCCAAAGATACAGACGTAGTGAAGAGAAGGGCCATATGCACCCCAATGTTCACCTTCAACAGATGATGGATTAAGAAGATGTGGTCCATATATACAATGGAATATTACTCAGCTATCAGAAAGAACGAGTTCTTTACATTTGCTGCAACATGGACGGCACTGGAGGAGATAATGCTAAGTGAAATAAGTAAAGTAGAGAAAGATAATTATCATATGATTTCTCTCATCTGTGGAACATTAGAGAAAGATAATTATCATATGATTTCTCTCATCTGTGGAACATAAGAACTAGGAAGATTGGTAGGAGAAGAAAGGGATAAAGAAAGGGGGGGGTAATCAGAAGGGGGAATGAAGCATGAGAGACTATGGACTCAGAAACAAACTGAGGGCTTCAGAGGGGAGAGGGTTGGGGGAATGGGATAGACTGGTGATGGGTAGTAAGGAGGGCACGTATTGCATGGTGCACTGGGTGTTATACGCAACTAATGAATCATCGAACTTTACATCAGAAACCAGGGATGTACAGTATGGTGACTAACGCAATACAATAAAAAAATATTATTAAAAAAAAAGAAATGATACACCTCTATCCAGACTCTTAAAAAAAAAAAAAGGACTCAAACAAAATAAGAAATGAAAGAGGAAAAATAACTACCAATACCAAAGAGATATAAAGGACTGTAAGTGGATTATGAAAAATTATATGTCAGCCAATTGGACAACCTAGAAGAAATGGATAAATTCCTAGAAACCTATAACCTCCCAAAACTGAATCAGGAAGAAATAGAAAATTTAAACAGATCAGTTACCAGTAATGAAACTGAATCAGTGATCAAAAAACTCCCAACAAACAGAAGTCCAGGATCAGACGGCTTCACAGGTGAATTCTACCAAACATTTAAAGAGTTTCTTTCTTCTCAAAGTATTTCAAAAAATAGAAGAGAAGGGAAAGCTTCCAAATTTTTTCTATGAGGCCTGCATTACCCTGATACCAAAACCAGGTAAGACACTATGAAACAACAGAACTACAAACCCGTATCTCTGATGAACATAGATGCAAAAATAAACAACATATTAGCAAACTGAATCCAAAAATACATTAAAAAAATCATTCACTACGATCAAATGGGATTGATTCCTGAGATGCAAGGGTGGTTCGATATTTGCAAATAGTCGACATCATACATCACATCAAGAAGAGAAAGGATAAAAACTGCGATCATTTCAATAGATACAGAAAAAGCATTTGACACAGTACAACATCCATTCATGATAAAAACCCTCAATCAAGTAGGTTTAGAGGGAACATACCTCACCATAATGAAGACCATATATGAAAAACCCACAGCTAATATCATACACAATGATGAAAAACAGAGCTTTTCCCCTTTTTCTCTCACCACTTTTATTCAACATAGTACTGGAAGGCCTAGCCATAGCAGTCAGATAAGAAATTAAACCACCCAAATCCGAAGCAAAGAACTAAAACTGTCACAACTTGACATGATACTATACATAGAAAACCCTAAACACTGCACAAAAAAACTACTAGAAGTGATAAATTTAGCAAGGTTGCAGGATACAAAGCCAATATACAGAAATCCATTGCATTTCTATACACTAATAAAGAAACAGCAGAAAGAGAAATTCAGAAAACAATCCCATTTACAACTGGCCCCCAAACAATAAAATACCTAGGAATAAACTTAAGACCTATACTCAAAGACCTATACTCTGAAAACTAAAAAACACAGATGAAAGAAACTGAAGATGACACAAAGAAATGGAAAAACATTCCGTGTTCATGGACTGGAAGAACCAATATCGTTAAAATGCCTATAGTACCCAAAGCAATCTACAGATATAATTCAATCCTTATTAAAATACCAACAGCATTTTTCACAGAATTAGACTAATCCTAAATCCTAAAATTTGTATGGAACCATAAAAAAACCTGATGGCCAAAGCAATCTTGAAAAAGAACAAAACTGCAAGCATTATAATCTCAGATTTCAAGATAAACTATAAAGCTGTAGTAATCAAAACAGTAGGATACTGGCACAAAAACAGACACATAGATCCATGGAACAGAATAAAGAGCCCAGAAATGAACCCAATTATATGGTCAATTATTCTTTGACTAAGGAGGCAAGAATATGCAATGGGGAAAAGTCTCTTTAACAAATGGTATTGGGAAAACTGGACAATTGCTCGCAAAAGAAAGTGGACCACTTTCTTACTCCATACACAAAAATAAACTCAAAATGAATTAAAGATCTAAATGGGAGACCTGAAGCCATAAAAATCCTTGAAGAGAGCACAGGCAGTTTCTCTGACACCGGCTGTAGCAACATTTTTCTAGGCCTGACTCTTGAGGCAAGGGGAACGAAAGCAAAAATAAACTATTGGGACTGTATTAAAATAAAAAGCTTCCACAGAGCAAAGGAAACAAATCAACAAAACTAAAAGACAACCTACAGAATGAGAGAAGATACTTGCTCATAACATATCTGATAAAACTTGAAATTCCAAAAATATATAAAGAACTTACAGAGCTTGAAGTACCTGGGCAGCTCAGTCAGTTAAGTGTCTGCCTTTGGCTCAGGTCATGATCCCAGGTCCTGGAATCAAGCCCCACATTGCTCAGCGGGGAGCCTGCTTCTCCCTCTCCCCAACCCCACCTCATGCTCTCTCTTGCTATCTCTCTCCCTCTCAAATAAAAATCTTAAAGCAAACAAAAACTTATACAACTCAACGCCAAAAAAACCAAATAATCCAACCGAAAAACAGGCAGAAGACATGAACAGACATTTCTCCAAAGAAGACCTCCACATGAAGAGATGCTCGAAATTACTAATACCACAGAAATGCAAGTCACAACTACAGCGCGGTAACACCTCAACCTGTGAGAATGGCTAAAATAAAAAACACAAGAAACAACAGATGTGGTAAGAACGTGGAGAAAAAGGAACCCTCTTGCACTATTGGTGGAATGCAAACTGGTGCGGGGCTGTGGAAAACAGTATGGAGGCTCCTCAAAAAATTAAAAATAGAATTACCATATGATCCAGTAATTCCGCTACTGGGTATTTATCCAAAGAACACAAAAACACTATCTTGAAAAGATATATGCACCCCTGTGTTTATTGCAGTTTTATTTGCAATAGCCAAATTATGGAAGCAGCCCAAGTGTCCACTAATAGAGGAATGGATCAAGATGTGGGAGATATATACAACGGGCTGTATTACTCAGCCATAAAAAAGAATGAAATTTTGCCATTTGCAACAATATAGATGGATCTAGACAGTATAATGCTAAGTGAAATCAGGGAAAGATTAATACTTTGATTTCGTTCATATGTGGAATTTAAGAATCAAAACTAACGAAGAAAAAAGAAACAAACCAAGAAACAGACTCTTAACTATAGAGAACAAACGATGGTTACCAGAGGGGTGGTGGGGGGATGGATGAAATAGGTGAAGCGGCTTAAGAGTACACTTATCTTGAGGAGCACTAAGTAATGTATAGAATTGTTGAATCACTATATTATACACCTGAAATGAATATAACACTATATACCAACTGCTGGAATTAAAATTAAAAAAAAAAAAAGCGTAAGTCAAGAGAGATTGATACTCTGAAGACACTGGAAGATGAAAAACTGTTGATTTTAATAAGAGTCTGAATGCTACTGAGTAAAAATAAAAAATACTACACATGCATGCGATAAAACTGATAAATTTCCAAAATACAAAAAATCATTCAGCTGAGCGCAGACAACCCAAATAATCATAGAAGACAATAAAATGCTTTTTTTAAGCCAAAAAAAAAAAAAGGATAAAGGAAGGACATTTTATAATTATGTACATGTAAATCCACTAAGGAAACAAAAATTCTACATATGTATTCATCTAATAAGTTTCAAAATACATGAAGCCCAAATTGACAGAACTTACAAAGAGGAAATAAACAAATACACAACATTCCTTTCTCAGTATCCCATAGGATAGGTTAACAAAGTATCAGGAAGAACCCAAAGGCCTGAAACAAGATTATCAGGTGCATCTGGGTCAGCCAGGAAGCAGATGCCAAGGCAGGATTCAACATGAAAGTGCTATTTGTAGGAGGGAGCATGAGAAGGGAGATGTGTTCAAAACATGATACTAGAACGAGATGGAAGGAAGGAAGTTCCAGACTACAATACAGGTCCAGGAAAGTTTCATACAGGCCCATGGGTGTCTTCACACCTGTTAGAAAAGTCTTGCATGTCCTAAGACAGGAATAGGCCTTGCTCATTTATGAGCTGAAAGCAGAGTATAGGAAGTGTGGACTCAGTATGAACGTGATGGTCGATCCTGAGGGGTAGTACCTGGAGTTGTCCATTACGCCCCCTGCAAGAGGAGATCTCAGTGATATATTTGCATGGCCACTACCATCTACTCTTTGCATCATATAGACTCTAGGAGAAGCTTCCTGCAGCTGCCATGGATCTCACTTCCTAAGGAAGATCTTAGAAAAGGGGGGGTGGTGGTTGGTGGTAGGAACTAAATCCCCCATTGTTCCAAATGGCATTTTTCATCAGCCTCTTCCATTATCCTTTCTGTATTTCCCCCATTCTCAACTACCACCTTGGCTGGTCTTGGTGCCTTATCTTCCGTTGTGAGCAAAACCTTCAGTTCTAAGGCCTTGGCAATTACATCCTTCTTGGGTTGGGGTTGTTTTTGCATTGTTACAGTAATACAAGGGAGTACCAGGAGGTGTCCAAGGGGATCACCTGGGTTCCACACCTATTTCTCCCCATCCCGTTGTGTAAAAGCAGCTCTATACCTCCTTCTGCCATCAGGATAGATTATCCCTTTCACAATGATGATTCCCCTTCTCACCTGCTGGTCCCCAGACATAAATTTCTTATTCCTTTTTGAATGTCAAAAGTATTTCATAACAGGCATGCCTGGGTGGCTCAGTCAGTTAAGCATCTGCCTTTGGTCAGGTCCAAGTCCCACATGGGGCTCTCTGCTCTGTGGAGGGCCTACTTCTCCCTCTGCCTGCCGCTCCCCCTGCTTGTGCTCTCTCCCTCTGACAAATAAGTAAAATCTTTAAAAAAAAAAAAAAAAGGTATTGCATAACAACTTTTTAAGATTTAAAATGGAATAAAGCCTAATTTTTTAATGTAAGGAGATACATAGCTGCTATTAACTTTAATAGAGGAAAACATTGGTATAAATTATGGAATAGCTATTGTATTTCAATAATCAAGGTAGAAATGGGGCGCCTGGATGGCTCAGTCGGTTGAGTGTCTGCCTTCAGCTCAGGTCATTATCCCAGGGTCCTGGGATTGAGCCCTGCATTGGGCTCCCTGCTCGGTGGGGGGTCTGTTTCTCCCTCTACCCCTCCCCATGATTCATGCTCGCTCTCCTTCTCTCTCTCAATAAATCTTTAAAAAAAAAAAAAATCAAGGTAGAAATCAAATACTCATTATCTCTCAGCATTAAAAATACAGTTGACCCTTACACAATTTGGGGGTTAGGGGTGCTGATTCCCTGCAAAGTCAAAAATCCACATATAACTTTTGACTCCCCAAAACTTAAATGATAGCCTATTGTTGATCAGAAGCTTTACTGATAGCATAGTCAGTTAACATATATTTGTATGTTATATGTGTTATACATACTGTGTTCTTACAATAAAGCAAGCTAGAAAAGAAAATCAAGAAAATCATTAAGAAAAAATACATTTATAGTACTGTATTGAAAAAAATCCGCATATATGTGGATCCATGCTCCAAACCCATGCTGTTCAAGAGCCAACTGAATTTATTTTTCTTATATATGTAGAGACCTATACTGATACTTTTACTGAGAAACAGAGCGTATATGAGGGATCCTCAAAACCCTCAAGAAAAAAAAGGTAAAACCACCATATGAGAATTAAACTAGAAAAATCTGCACATAATGGAGACCATCTGGAAGACCAAACCAAAGAACCGCAAGTCTACAACTGAATGATTCAGAAAAGAAAGCCGAATTAACCGTATTTTACCTTTTCTGTTAAAAATCTATGTGAAGAGAAGGCAAATGGCCATCACGGAACCTAGAAAAGGGGGAGGTCACATCTGGTGGGTGTACCTTCACATCATCGAAGAAAGCCCTACTCAGTTGCTACGAAGGTCTAAGTGCTCTTGTTTTGTCCTATGGTAGGGATGGGGTTAGACTGTTTGATCTCTTGCTTTGAGCCCATATATTCACTGAGTCACTTATCCTAGTGCTATGAAAATACCCACACCAGATAAAAACTACCTCAAAGCTTAAGGAGGTGCACCATAATTATCTATTCTTTCTGTAAGAATAAATTATACGGGACAATGAGTAAATCAGTTTGACAGATGTAATTGAGGAACTGTAAAAGGAGAATTTAGGAGGATGTGGTAGATATATAGAAACGAACATTGCTCAGCCAGAAAAAAGAATGAAATCTTGTCATTTGCAACATAGATGGATCTAGAGGGTATAACGCTAAGTGAAATCAGTCAGAGGAAGACAAATACCTTATGATTTCACTAAGTGGAATTCAAGAAAATGAAAAAGAAACAAAAAACCAGACTCTTAATATAGAGAACCGGTGGTAGCCAGAGGGGAGGTAGGTGGGGTGGAAAGGGAAACGGGTGAAATAGGTAAAGGGGATAAAGATCACACTTATGATGAGCACTGAGTAATGGACAGAATTACTCAATCATTATATTGGACACCTGAAACTAATATAACACTATGCTAATTATATTTGAATTAAAATTTTGAATTAGTTTTATGAATCTTAGAGCTACAGCGGAAATACAATGAACTGAGCCTGTCATCTACTTTTTAACATACACACCAGATTCCTTACTTTTCAAAAACGCATTTGACTCACATAGGCGATCTGTACACTGAATCTGAAGATAAGGGAAAGACATGTTCTATTTTGGCGTCTCCACAAAATCTGTTTGCACAGAACGCACTTGTATAAAAGCAGCTCTGAAAATAGCAATCTCTTTTGCATAATATATGTGGGGTCAGAAAGAAGACAGTAGGTTCCTGGGATGTAAAAGCTGTGAAGACATGGCCAAACACGCATGGAGATGTAAACAGACATGTGATTTGCCGTCATGGTCTGAATTACTGGGAACTCATCAGCGCTGACGAGCCACTAACTACATTCCGGTGCACTTCAATCAGAGCCAGATTATACCACTAAAATTAATGAAGCACTAGAAGACTTTAATGAGTAAAAGAGGGTTGGTTTTAAAGTCTTTTATGCACTTATTCATTTGACAACAATTTGGTTGACAGTGCTATCATCTCTCTCTCTCTTGTAAACAGGTAAAAAGTTTTTACTAAACGTTTTAAGTAAAACATTATATTCAACACACTCCCTGGCACAGTTCTTCGACATTCACTTAATGGTCTACTGCTTTCACTTAATTAAAACAGATCGATTTGTCTTTTGCCATCCTGTGTGTGGTTTTAGTAGAGACTAAACAATTGTTCTCTCTCAGGTCCCAAATTTTCTCATTATACTGATGAGATTTTCTTCTCTCTTTTCAGCTGCTAGCACCTTTCAAGCCAATAACGCCCCTGTTTTTCATCTTTTCTAGAAATGCATTCATCAAGAGTATGGGAGGGGGTGAGGGATGGGGAAGGGAGTCTAACCCACCTCCAAAGAGGACTGCACTAGGAGATTCAGAATATGAAACTGGGAAGGACAGATGAATATTTTCCAGGTAGCAAAATGTATTTTAGTATGAGCCTGAAAAAGAATAGAATGAATTATAAGGTAACCACAGGAGGTGACATGGCCATATCTCTGAGCACAGAAAAGGACCAGACATGTTAAATCCTGGATCCAGTTTTGACAGATTTAATGTTAGTTACACTCTCCATAGCTTAATTTTCCCCAAGTGTAAATGACTATTACTGTTTAGGAGTACTAGTATGTAATGAATACTACCATTCATAACTATTTGGGAAGCTTTAGAGCATAAAATGCTTAATAAATAGTGGGTTTTTTTTTAATGCTTTGTTCTTCACAAAGAGCACTTTCTAAATTCAAATTGGTAACTGATTTTTTTTATAAGAAAGGGAAATTATACGCAAGTAACAACTTGATTCTTAAATTTAAGAACATCTAATATAGTAACATGTAAAAATTAGCTTCAAGAGAAGATGAAAGTACTACTGTTAAAGGTTAAATATCAGTTTTTCTATTTTTTAAATTGTAGTAAAACATACATAAAATTTACCATTTTAACCGTTCTAAGGGTGAGGTAACACTAAGCACACTTACAGTGCTCTATAACCGTCACCACCACCCTAAATATGTTTTTAAAACAAAGACCCAATACAGGAAAAGCAGCAACACTTGCAGACTAAGAGTGTACAGTCTGGTTTAAAAGAAGTCCTACTATCTGGTTTGCTCTCCTGCTCCAACACACATTGTGTAGGTACCTAAAAGCAACATATACCCAGTGTTACTAATGTTCTGTTTGAAAGCTTGCTAGTGATTTCCATATTGAGCTGCCTTGGGCACAACTGGACACAACTCTACATTTGCCCTCCATTTATTCCTTGGGGTACTATGGGCATAAGTGTTTTTCTGGGGGGTAGGGACTGTGCCCAATTCATCTTCTTGGAGCTCACCACCCTAGGTTCACATCTTGCGGAATATATACAATATCATTTTATACATTTTCCTAATCTATAAATATTTCCTAAAATATTTGTGGCACCTTTCTTCCCATGACCATTTTTTTTAATTAAATTCAATTAGCCAACATACAGTACATATTTAGTTTCAGGTATAGTGTTCAATAATTGATCAGTTGCGTATAACACCCAGGGCCCATCACATTTATTTTCTATACCAAACTTTTTGGAGGGCTAGTTTTTTCCTACTATGTGATTCTCTTAAATTAGTTCATCCTAAGTTGTTTATTATTTTTTACCTAGAGAATCATAGGCAGATTTCCTATGGCAGTTACTAAATCTGTATACTACATGTTTTGGTCACTTAGTTATGTTCACTTTCATCCTTTATAAAGTATTACCTTAAATTCTCCTCCCTCCCTACCTCTGTGCACACACCTCATTTACACAAAGCATTTCAGCTTACTGGAGATAACGATTGTTTCTTTTTTATGGACTCCTCCCCATCACCTCCCTAATCTCCCTCTCCAGTTGTCTGCAACACACTCTACCGTGAAGTTTTCCAAAATCTCCCGGGAAGAATGCATTTCTCTGTACTCTTCCCTACCAGTGTAATTCCTTCACTTACTGCCATACCAGCGTCTTACCAGTCTGCATATCTTACCCTCACAGGTTGTTGGTTGTTGAGAGACAAGGACTCTGTCATTTTTACGTATCTAGCATTTAAGAAGGTACTGGCATACAGTAGATATCAAAAAATGCTTTTTCCTCACCTACCCCATTTTACAGAATTCCATCTGTAAGTACAGACCTCCCACTGCTCCCTTTGAAGGGACCATCAGGGGCCCAAATCAGGTAGCATTTCCTCAGACATAAGAGGAGAAGCAGAAGTAAGTACTCCTTTCAGAGAAGAGAGCTTGGAAATCTTACCACTTATATGTAATTTAGGTTTAAGTATTCATTTGAAGCACTTGACGCTGTAACCACTAAAAAGCATGATTAGGAACTCGAACTGGAGAGATACACCAGAAGAGGGTTAGAGTCACAGGGCCCCATCACTTTTGTGATTAATATTCGCAATGCTATTCTTACTCATGTTTAAACAAAGAACATGAAAAGGATTTAAGCTTTTTCAGGGGAGAATACAAATGTCATAGTATTCCCATTCCCTATTGTTATCGACCCCAAGCAACTTCCATTAACAGGTGTCTCCTGTTAAACACTTCAGATACATTTTTTTTTTCACTTCTGAAATAAAGCAGTACTGCTTGTAACTTTGTTACTAGTGAGAAAACCAACACTGTAAATGAAGAAATAAAAACACAGGGCCATCTCCAGTTGCAGGTCAGGTAATAAAGCTGTCACTAGTGTGGCAATCACTTAACTTCTCTGACATTGCATTTACTGACCCGTAAACAAAAGTACAAGATTTTTTAAGAGGTATGTATTTCTATAAATCTATATATGACTGGAAATTCTCACGTGCAGTTTCAAAACTCACATGGATTAAAAAACTCTTTAGAAAAATAAGACGAAAATAGAGAGGGAGACAAACCATAAGAGACTCTTAACTCTAGAAAACAAACAGAGGGCTGCTGGAGGGGAGGTGGGTGGGGAGACAGGGTAACTGGGTGATGAGCATTAAGGAGGGCACTTGATGAAATGAGCACTGGGTGTCATGTACAACTGATCACTAAATTCTACCTCCATTACACCATATGTAAACTGAATTTAAATAAAAAATTAAAAATTCTTTGATAAAAACTCTAAATGTAATGCATATTCACTAAAGAGTATAAAATAATGCTGAAAGAAGAAAAAAGGAACTCATAATTTCTTTACCCATTGGCTTTACCGTAGGGGTTCTAAAGCAGCTTAAAAGATAGATTTTTAAGAAAGAAGCTATTAGAATGTCATGGTCTGGATCTCATTTTTATTTCCAATAGTAGGGTGATAATCATTTTCCTCTCTCTCTCGCTCATTTTCTGTATATTCCAAAGAAGTTAAGTAAGCATCAGGGTTCTGAGCACTCCATCAGGTACACATTTCTGTACATGACACTCTTCTCTAGATCTATCTTATGGGATGCACTGTATAATCTAAAACATTATGTATGTATAGTTCTTCATTGCTTAAGCTCTCAAGGATCAAATGCAACCCCTAATCTGGCATTAAAAAAACACTCAATTGGCAAAATCGGGCCCCAGCCATCCTTTCTAGATTCGCTATCCTCCACTCCAAATACTCTACAGTTAAAGAGCTTGTTTTGACTCTGCTCACACTAGTCTGAGACTCAGCTAGAGGGCCAGCTCCCTGAGGCTGGGCCTTGGACACTCCTAGTCCTGCAGCACCTAGTGGTCATTTTAGCTAGGCCGGCCAAGCACCTCTTACCGTGAAACAATCTAGACAGAAGTGAGGATTCAAAATTCTAATGGGAGTGGCTCCAATTGCAGGTAAGATCGAATGACCACATTCCGCCCTGTGTCTCCCAATGAACGTAACTATACAACATAACGCATAGATCAGCTCTGAGGACTTGAAAAATAAACGGTAGCACGCAAATTATGGACGAAGACCAGAATTCAAAGTACCACTGAACCAGTGGTAAGTTTACATTCTGGATTTTTATCCTGGACATCGTGGATGTTATTCTGTATACACTCTGAATTCTGTTTTAATCCTTATGAAAAAAGGATATTTTAGTAGGCAATTAACTTTTTTAGACCTGTGTTACAGGCTTTGTCTCATTTTTTTGTGGGTGGCCATTCAAATCTCAGTTCATTTCTTTAAGCCTCAAGTTTGTCTTGTGCATGGGGAGTCAGGAGCTAGCTCAAGACTTCACGCACGGGGGGGGTGCCTGGGTGGCACAGCGGATAAGCGTCTGCCTTCGGCTCAGGGCGTGATCCCGGCGTTACGGGATCGAGCCCCACATCAGGCTCCTCCGCTATGAGCCTGCTTCTTCCTCTCCCACTCCCCCTGCTTGTGCTCCCTCTCTTGCTGGCTGTCTCTAGCTCTGTCAAATAAATAAATAAAATCTTAAAAAAAAAAAAAAAAAGACTTCATGCACGGAAGTTGAAGTATCCTTTTTGTGGTTCTCTCCCTTCCAGGATTCCCCCTCACTTTCCAGGTATGGCTGTTACATGCTTTTTTCCTCTGGTTCTTCCAGCCAGAAAAATGATGGTGGGATTTCTGTTACAGTTTTAGCTGCTCATGCACTTTGTAACTGTGACCCACTCTCAGGGCCAAGACACAGACACACAGAGACACACAGACGCACGTGCGTGCTAGTTGCTTCTTTGGATTTTGACTCCCCTCCACGAGGACCTGCATTTACTTACTCTTCAGGATCCTCACAGAGTTATGTCTTCTCAAAATTTCTAATTATTAGGAGAGACAATTTATAGAAATCTTCTATCATAACTATTTTGTTTGAAACAAATGTATTGCCTGTATAAAAAATTACATTAATATAAATCAATATCTGGCAATAGTCAGCTTCCTAAACTGGGTAGTATTTACATGAATGTGTTTTATAATTACTTTATATGTTTTATATCCTCTTTTTTGTATGCATAATATACTTGACAATGCTCTCAAAATGAGGTACTTCAGTCCTTCATAACCAAAACTTAAGCTCCTCACTTAACATCCACCCTGTGGAGGGGCACTTGAGTGGGTCAGTTGGTTAGTGTCTGATACTCAATTTTGGCTCAGGTTATGATCTCGGGTCATAAGATCAACAGCTGCATTAGGCTCTGGGCTGAGCGTGGAGTCTCCTTGAGATTCTCCCTCTCCCTTTGCCCCTCCCTGTCCTCGTCCCCCCCACCCTTCTTGTGTGTGCATGCTTTAGGCCTCTCACTTTAAAAAAAAATTACCCTGTGGATGATACTGTTACAAAAATAGCTGTTTATAGTGTTTCAATAATAGCTGAATGGCTAAAATTTAATAAAAAGACAATCTCATCAACTGTAAAAGGGAGTACATTCTAAGAACATAAAGTCTCACATAGGCAAGGATAACTTAGTTTCAAAGAGGGTTCAAGCAGGCAAACAATCCCCTACAGTATTTCAAGGTAGCAGAGCCCACACCTTTGAACCGAGACCTTCATTCACATCATAACTCTACCTTTTACTAATGTGTGACCCCGGTTAAGTTACTTCAGCTTTCCAACCTTGTTTTCTCATTGTAAATGGAGAAAATACAGTACCTACCTCTCAGGATACTGGGTGAAGCAAGGAATGAATGAAGAGCATTCAGCACACAGTGCAAGGTACCTATAAAATGTTCAGTGAAAGTCAGCTGTTAGTAGTAGTAACACTGATATTTGCTTCTGAATCCCACAGGATTTCCATGACTTATTTTCAATTACTAATCTTCACTTGATATACTTCCACAAAAACAATTTGAGATCATGTTCCTTCACTACCAGGAAATGAACGACTTTGTACAGTTTAAAATTCAACGTAATACTAAAAAGACAAGTTTTAGTTGAATGCACCCTCTAGTGGTATACATTTTGTGCAAGCACCCGGCTTCTCAAAGGAAAACCTCTTTACGAAATGTCACTAGGTTGGTGCTTAGAACCGAAAGCCAGCTGGTTGAGAACATCGTATGAAGTGGATAATCATACTACTTTTAGGAGGCTCTCTCTCCAAGAACTGGAGAAGTTTTTTAGCTTTTAAAACTTCCCCCACCATAAAACCTAGGATATTTGTGATATTCACCATACCAAATCCCATTATTCCTACAGCACTGACTTTAATCTTTCCTCCTAAAGAAAATCAGGTAACTTCCTAGTTTGCTTTAACAAGCATTGCAATGTACTTACTCTTCATTTAAGTTAACAAAAACATACTGAGTACCAACTATATATACCAGGCAATGAGAATACAATAAACAACTTATTATACAATTCATTATGTAATTACTAATTTGAAGAGTGGTTTAAGTAAAGACTGCCATGAACGTACACTAGGGCATTGGTCTAATTTGGGTGGCAGGGGAGGGGTATAGGAAAGCTTACTTAAGAATAAAATGTGAAAAGCCTTTAAGGGTAAATACCTTAACTGAAAAAGAAAAAGAGTGCTGTGCAAAGACAATAGCATATGTAAAGGCCTGGAGATAGCAAGGTACATGCAGCATTTGAGAAACTGAGGAAAGTCTCCTGGTCAAAGAAGGGGAGAATGCGCAGGGTGAGACTAGTGAAGTAGGTATTTAATACCAAGTTAGGGAGTTTTAAGTTCATCTTAAGAACAATGGGAGGGGTGCCTGGGTGGCTCAGTCTCTTAAACCTCTGACTCTGGATTTAGACTCAGACCATGATCTCAGGGTCGTGAGATCCAGCCCTGTGTGGAGCCCTCTTAAGAGCCACTCTCCCTTTCCCTCTGTCCCTCCGCCACCCCACCCCGCGCATGTGCGTTCTAAAACAAAATTTTTAAAAAAGGAAAAAAAGAGGGGAAAAGAGGGGGAAAAAAAAAGAACAATGGGAAACTGGAAGGGATTAAAGCAGAAGGGTAACAATCTGATTTACATTTTTTAAGATATTTATTTGAAAGAGAGAGAGAGAGAACGCGAGCGAGCAGGAGCGGGAGGGGCAGAGAGAGAATCTCAAACTGACTCCTTGCTGTGGGTGGAGCCACACAGGGCTCAGGACTGGATCCCAGGATCCTGAAATCTCAACCTGAGCAGAAACCAAAAGTCAGTGCTTAACAACTACACCTGACCCAGGCGCCCCTAATTTACACTTCGAAAAGTTCACTTCGCTAGGGCATGGAAATGGAGAAGGAGTAGAGTAATAAGTAGGTGCCCAGACCAGCTGCCAGTAATCCAAGATGGATTGACCATTATGATGGGAGTGGGAGTAGCGAACCTGGTGCACTATGTGATGGGATAATGCCATTTCCACTACCCCCCCCCCCCCACTAAGTACAAGTTGCAGTGGTAGCTGTTTGAAAAAGATTTAGATAATGAATTAAGAGATAAGGGTTTTCCTCTTAAAAAGCGAATTTCTTTGGCCACAAAGTATAATTATTTCAATTGAAGGCTTAACTAACATAGGTTAGGAGAATCATGAGGCACCGCTCTCCACCCAAAAGGGCCCTGTCTTTTTTAGATTTCTAGGAGAATGACCCACTATCGCGCTAAGACTGTTACCTTTTATCTACCTGGAAAGCCCTTAACTCACTCCTGCCCCAAATTTCATGGATTTTTGTTTTTAGAAGTATAGTTTAAAGGTCACCTTCTTAAGTCTTTCCAGTGTTTCCCACACCCCCATCCTGCCGTGCAACTCTTCCACTAAGCTGTGGGTTCCAGACAGTACGGATTAAGCGCTCTTCATCTTTGTGTCCTCGTTGTGCAGCGCTGCACCCTTCAAACACTAGGCGCTCCACAAATATTTACTCGGCCGCATTTACCAGCCCAGGGAGATACCCAAGCACACGCCTCCAACACCAGCTACGCCTACCGGAAGTGACGCGCTCTCGGGGACAACGTGTTTCCTGTCCTGAGTGCCGACTCTGTCGCGGGGGGACCAGCTTCTCTGGCCCGCTAACTCAGCTGCCTTGGAGGATTCACGCGCGGTAAGCTGTTGAGCACGGCTAAGCGAGATAGAACCCTGGGACCCCCAGATGCCGTACCGTAGAGTCGTTCAGTTCGTTCCCGGGGACCTGGCGGGAAGGCACAGGGACTGAATGCTAGGCCCCCAACAGCTCCCAGCGCCAGAGGGGGCTGGAGTGCCGGGATGCGAGGCCGCCGAGGAGCCGTCGCGGGGACCCGTCTCAGCTGTCGGGTGCTCGCCGCCTGGGCTGGCGCATCCAGTCCCACTGGGACCCACTGTGGGAGTGGGCTCTGCAGACTAGATCTTGATACTCAGAACTTCCCCTTTTCCCGGTAGTCAGCGGAAGGATAATCCACCTCTTCAACAGCTCCAGCCCCTACTGTGACAGTCGGAGGATCTGCAGTGATGAGTGTGCGCGTGGTGTACAAGTGCTGCGTAGCGTCTCACCTATTTACTGGCTCCTTCAGCGTGTGTTACGGGGATGTTTGTAACGATGAGAGCTGAGGTTTTAACCCTGGTGGGTACGCGGGATGCCGTCCTAAAGGGGGCGCGGCTTAATAATTGAAAATGATTTGAAACCACTGGGCTGAAGTTGTTTATACTCTGATTAGTAGAAGACCCAGCATTATCACGTGACCATAAACACTTGTAAATTTTACTTAATCTGCCAGGAAGAGTTTTAATGACAACTTTGCGTCAAAGGACTGGATTTCTGTATATTTAATTTGCTCTGCAGATTGTTTGCACTGAACTAAGCAAGAACATGGGAAGAAAGTAGCCTTGGGACTTACAGATAGGAAAACTGCAGATTTTGGGAGGAGTAACTTCCTTCACTGTATTACTTTGTGATTCAAATTTTATAAAGTAATTTAGTTACTTCATGAATTGTTTTACAGTTTTAAGCATTTATATACGTGTTGGGTTTTTTGTTTTACTGGTGTGGTAGCTTTTCTGGTAAGGGCTAGATTTATAGGCATATCTATGCAGCATATTGTAGAATTATATACAAATATCTAAATGAAGTAAAAAGTGTTTTGATAATTAAGACTTTAATATATGGGCATAATGTGATACAGTGTGTATCTTTACTGTTTTTTTTTTTTTTAATGGTTATTAACCAGCCATGCTTGTTTTAAAGCTTGATAAGGTACCCCTGGTGAAATCATGACCAGGTGGGCACGAGTTACCACCACACATAACAAGAGACCTTTGGCTGCAACATCATGGGAGGACATGAAGAAGGGGTCCTTTGAGGGAGAAGGCCAGAATCTACCAAAGAGTAAACAACTTGAAGCCAAAAGGCTCTCTGTTAAAAATGATACTCCCCAAGCAAAACACAAAAAGAACAAAAAGAAAAAGGAATACTTAAATGAAGATGTAAATGGATTCATGGAATACCTAAGACAAAACTCACAGATGGTTCATAATGGAGAGATGATAACAACAGACAGTCAGGAGGTAAGGGAAGAAATTGCAGTCGCTTTGAAGAAAGATAATCGACGAGAAGGAAGAAGACTAAAAAGACAAGCGGCAAAGAAAAATGCAATGGTAAGATCATTACTTTGCCGAAATGTTACTTCATATAGGTCACAACTATTATTCATATACTCACACATGTATATTCTAACAGAGTCTGAATGCTCTTATGTACTAGATTTATAAAGCGTCTTTTTGAGTACTAGTAATAACATTAGGACTTTTTTTAGCACTTCCTATATGCTAGTAACTTGATGTACTGATTAATTATCACCACACCACTGTAAAAATGGTAGCATTATTCTCATATGGGGAGGAAACACGGATGTGTAGACAGGGTAGCTTGCTGAAAGCCACTTAGCTAGTATAGTAGCAGAGATGAAATCCAAACCGAGAGTTTGACTTCAAAACCTGTTGCCTTCTAATAGCTTCTTTTCAAACGGCCATTAAAAAAAACAAAACAACAACAACAACAAAACAACGTAAGGAGGAGGGTTAAGTACAACAGGTTAAATATGTGTAGTTCCCTTTACTTGGAAAGGATGTTTTGTCTTTATTCATGAAAAACACAGGAATGAGCTCTAATAAAAATCACACTAGTTGGTAACAGAGAGTAATAGAGTTAAAATCCCTTAAGTTTGTCCCTAGTCGTCGCTCCCACCTTCCTCCATACTACTCTCAGAGGAATGCTGGGGCTGCAAGTTGATTTCTTTTGCCTACCTCTAGATTTTTAAACTGTCAGACATAAGAAATGAAATACTTCGTATAATTCTTCCCTTCTCTAAGCAAATTTTCCAAGTCTTCTAATAAGATACTACATAAAAATCAATATTGTCATTTTATACCTTCATTTTTATTTGCAGGATTAGTTTTATACATTTTGCAGATAATTATTTAGAGATAATACTGATCAAACATTCCTTATGGATAAATTTGGTTAGAAAAGGTAATCATTTTTATTTGGATCAGGATAGTTTTGTTTAAATTGTACAATTATTTAAATATTTTTTTATCTGGGCACCTGGGTGGCTCAGTCAGTTAAGCTTCCGACTATTGATTTCGGCTCAGGACATGATCTCAGGGTGGTGAGGTCGAGCCCTGCATCAGGCTCTGTGCTCACTGAGGAGTCTGCTTGTCCCTCTCTCTGCTTCTCTTCCTGCTCCTGCGTGCTCACTCACTCTCTCTCAAATAAATAAAATCTTTAAAAAATATATTTTTATCATGTTAATTTAGCTTAAAGGTAATGTAACTTAAAGATAATTTCATTGACATAGGCAATATGATGAATTGCATACTATTTGAAAAAATTTAATATAGTGACCTTTTAAGAGAAGTTTTAAATTTGTAATTAAGGGAGAAAGACATGGATTTTCAAGAAAAAAATGAATGCTTTATATTAAAGCATATACTTTAATTAGTATATAGCTTGTTAAATAGTATATAGCTTGTTTTCTTGTTTTTAATACTTCATTCTAAGCATCAGTTCTTAATTGCTAACAAATTAAGATAACTTACGAAGTTCACTGTCTATAGTCCCATCTACATGAAGATCAGGTTTTAAAGGTAAAAACCTCGGGTGCCTGGGTGGCTCAGTCAGTTAAATGTCTGACCAGCTCCCGCAATGATCACAGGGTCCTGCGATGGAGCCAACCTCTAGCCCCGCCTCAAGCCCCCTCCCGTGGA